>NC_068363.1:73939320-74047890 GCF_020536995.1 Dreissena polymorpha | reverse complement strand
TATATTAAAACAGAAACATTGAGTGAATAGTTAATGTGCTGATGTGCATAGTTAAAAAATTGAAACTATTAAACTAATAAATGTAATTCAACGCCATCAATAAAGTTAAAACATTTAAATATAACAATATTGCTAGCAATGTATATATTTTGCTTCAACATGCGGACAAAGCAGCGGTCCTTAAATAAGTGTTTCTATGCCTATACTAAAAGTAGTCCGTCGTATGTTCCCAACAGGCTTACAATTCACTTCCGGTCTACAAGCGGCGGCTTTCCAGAAGCTCGTGAACATTGATCAGGGAGGCATACCTTACGCAACCAAATACTATAATGGACTCTCGGTTATAAAATGGTGAACAGCGCATGCGACTATTGAGACAAAATTTTTAACTGTGTAAAATTGTAAATAACGACATCACATTTAGCATATGATTTAATTATATCATGGTTATGTATTTATTTAAAATCTGATATCTTGATTAGTTATAATCATATGAGAAGATGTATTTCAAATAGCATGCCTGGAGGCAAATTTAACAAGAGTAAGCTGTTTCAATATATATTTTGCCTACATAATTACATAATTATTTAAGCGTATTAAAGGAGTATGCTTACAACTAAAGAAACGGCTTTCAAATCATATAATTTCATCGAATGTGGTTTTCCTGACTGCTAAGTAGTAATTAATTGAAAAAGCTGAATACGACACATGCATTTAAGAAATAGCAATATATCTTATAACTTGAGAGTCAATTAGTTTATTCAATTTTAAAGTCCCTTGTCATACTCACTTTTCAAACTTTTGTCCACACAGGTTGAGTTCCGGTTCGACTTTATAGCTCCGAAGCATTGCTCGGAAGTGAACATTAACACCTGCCCATCCTGGTGCTACTATATTGAACATAACGGAAGTTTATACAAGGGTACGAGGATATCAATAATATTGTATTTCATAATGTTTACTTTTCTGCGTTTATTTTACAGATGCTGCTGAAATTTTACTTTGTTAATATTACTTTATAAATCATATATAGCAAAGTTATGCATAATCATATTTTACAAGTGTTTTCATAAACATTTTCCCGTGTTCATCCTCCAGCGGATAACATTTTTCTTATTTCGCATTGCCGCTCAAGATCACTTTTTTTTACTGATTTTCGGTTTGCAGCTCGTTCATATTAGTTTCTGATATAACCTGTTCTAAATAATTGATATCTCTTAAATATATATTTCTCTCTAGATACGTTAAATTACTGTTTACTTGTACCATATAATTTTGATTTGCCCTTTTAATTTCCATAAGAAATGTTTCTAGATTGAATTGATCACTGATGTGAATTTGTTTTTATTTACGGGCATGTTCCCCGAGCCTCATAAGTGTTTACATTTGTGTAGTTATAATAACCAAGTAATTTGTTTAAAACTATTTAAAAATCCCCACATATTACAAATCGTTGCCGAATTCAAGTATAACCTTTTACATGACATTGTTTTAATAAACATAGGTGTTGTTATTATTTGGGCCATACTCGTACAAACTAACAGTGTGCAAGGTGTTTCAAAAACTAAGATGTTAAAAGCAACGAAATGGCCATATTTGCTAATGCCAGTGTTATGTTTTATGCTGAAAATAGCGTTCCACTTACCACTCCAATTATGCAAGGATGTTGTTGTTGTTGTTTTTTGTTAAATGTGTATCCTGCAAGCAATGAACGATATTCTTACGTTCTTTTTTTAAACGCTTCGAAAAGGGTTTAGGACCTTAACAATTTAAATATACAATTATATGAAATATACCATAAATATAGTTTAAGAACAATAGACGTACATACATATTTAAATACATCTACACATACTATTTGATTTTGCAAACGTTTGTTCATGATGACAAATATGCATATATGATGGATATGATGGATATGTACAATTAGAATAATTATGTTGTTTTTAGTTATGTATTTTTAATTTGATCATCATGCTGTGTCAATGTGTTTATTTAACTTTATACGCATATATAAATTTACATATAAATTAAAGCACTCTGTTTCTATTTCAATAACTGTAAACAAAACTGTTAAATATTATACAAATCTTGAAAGCACATCACATGAATCGGCAACCAATATATGCACACACAAACGACATACAGCTTCAAAAAAGTAGATGCTTGAACAAACTTTTTCTTAATAAATAAATAAATACTGAATAAGTAAATATATTTTAAAATAATTTTAATGTAAATGTTTAATTAGGTATAACGTTCCCCAGTACAATTCCGACAGTTTCACATTTGAGTTAGGAGCATAGATAAATAAATTCAATTTGTTTTATTTAAACACACATCTGCCTGCGTGTGTGTGATGTTGTTGTGTAATTTTTCTTATGATGTACCGCACTATAAAGGTTACGTTTTGAGAATCTGCTCGGCGCAAGAGCACTTGTAAATGTTAATTATCTCCCTTTACTGAGAAACTATGTCTCGGTTTTACCACGAAATAAAACAACCAGCCTCTATATAACAAATAACAGAATCCCATCAGGCCGCATTGGCGCGGGTGGACAGACGAACTCTCCGGGGTTGGCGAATACTATATGGAGGTCTTCAAGCTTGGATTCAACAGAGACCATCGTCTCGTGGAGATCACTCCTTTAAACCCAGTCTTTTCTGTCGTCATACCCCATACTAGCGGAACCATCCAATATCCTCAATACACACCCTCAGCTCCTGGAGTGTACAGGTGAGAACATCTTATCTTGGCGAATTTTAAAAGCGTTATTAAAACGCTTGAATGTCAGCTACGCCACGATGTGCATCAAGTTACAGTTAAATGTTTTTACTAAACGTATTTGTCATGTTACACGCATAACATAAGACATGATCAAAAAGTATTAAACAACCGCTATCAAAACTTGTTCTAATTAATATGTATTTAAAAAGAAAGAACATTGTTAATAGATAAAATCGTGTATGATATTGTTGCATTAACAGGCGTTGCAGATTAATCATCCAAATGTGTTTGTAGCGTCCTCTTGGAGGTCCGTGACTTCTCTAACAATTCTCGTATCGCCCGCCGGTTTGTGTTGTACGACGCCACCTCCTCTGTATCACTGAACAACGCGACCGCCAAACTGTACGTGTCGTCTGCAGTCGAGGAGACTGGATACACATGGCAGACACCGGCGGCAACAGGTCAGTAAAAATAATATGTAATGATATCAAAAGCCATAATGAAGGATGAAGAAAGAACTTATTAAACACTATTATATTTCCTGGTGAGTATTTGGGACATGTAAATAGAGTTCCTACCTTATTGTAAATTTCAATTGACAATTGAATTTATTTCAAGTAACAAGTACATAACTAGTGTGTACATTAATTATCCGTTTCATTGTATGCTAATAATGTGGAAAAAGCATATTATGGAACGAATAATTAATACAGTCATTCATGAAAAGGAATCATGGCTATCATATGAATAATTTTACACCCAACAATGACGATAATATAATTAAGTGTATATAAGTTATAATTCAGACGTTGTATGCATTCAGACAAAGAATGTAAGAACCATGTTGGAACATAGTTAATGCATTCTTTATTTCAATTACATGCATAATTTGTATGATCATATGTAAAATTCTAGGTAATCAAGTAACAGTCAGTGTTGCTTGGCCAAATTATTTTGTCAACCACGTGCATGAAGACGGACTTTTCCTCGGCGAAATCGAGCAGTATCCGATTCAGTTTAACGAGATACAAGACGACGGAGTACTGTCCAGTCAAAAGTAAGAAACCAATAAACTGTACAGTGTTTAACCGATTTGAACAAACAATATCACTAACGTTATGAACACAACGACAATTATTTAGATGGACAATTTAAGACGTACAAATAAAAATAACTGATTACATCGATTATGAATTTTCCGGTGAAATAATAAGCGCTGCAGAAAATGCAAGGTTATTTTTTAATAGTAATATATTTGGGTTGGGCTTACAGGACTAGTTTGTTTGTCAATACGCCCACATTATTTGACATGGCACGCGTATCTTGTATGTATGTGTATACACATAGTCGCAACCTTGATCAGCTATAATCAAACAAATTCTGCTTTGAAACATCACCCGTAGTTATTGGTAACACAGCTTAGAGAAGAAAGTGCAAATAATAATCTGAACATCCCGAATAAATGGCCTAACACTTCTTAAACTAGGTCAGTGAATCTATCTGCACTTACTTGTACACAAAAAAAACACATTTGCAACGTCCACCATTCATAACAGACGTTTCTCGAACGGCATGTGCTACAATCGATGCCCTTTTCGCATCGAAACGTCATTGTATGTACGTAATCAGATTAACAGTGATACAATCACGCATCTTTCATATAAATACCACAGGTATGTAGCAGACGCTCTGGATGACAACGAGGAGCCCCGAACAAGGAAGGTGATCCCCAATTTCCACGGAATAATCAAGTACGAGATCGTCTGGCAGCCTACAGCCGATACGAATGAACCCACTTCCGGTTGGGAAAAAATACCAATGAAGGAGTCGTTTACTGCAACACGAACACTAGTAGATGGTAACGGATATTATATTATAACGCCTTTCATAAAAAGTCATACATTATCATTTTTGTAAAAGGGTAAGTCCTTAAAAGTTGTAAATATGTTCATGGACCCTGAGTTTTATTGATCGACGATTAAAGTGTTTCGTGCAGCTGAGATTATTAAGCGCTCTCTATTTTTTACGGTAGATTTTTTTACAGCGTATTTTTGTGAAAAACATTATTAAGTGTACTAAGAGCAACAGTCGTTAGGTACTTAGAATGATGTGTGCCGTGTATTCAATGCGCAGACTAATACACTATGCTTACATTTTGCCAATACATTAAGTATAATATTGGAATAGCAATGTTGTATGTTACCTCTGATTGAAAGGTGTTGGCCATATGTTAGTACCTTACTTGTTGTAGACAAAGGTTGAACTATTGTTTGAAACGCAATGCTTTTTAGTGGTTCACTATTTACGACTTTTTTGCCGTGGATAGGCGACACGTTACGTGTTTGGATACGGGCAACGGACATCATGGGTAACGCAAAGGCTGACAGCACCGTTGTTAAAATAGACGGCACGCCACCAATACTACAGACGAACCTCACAGGGAAGGACTATGGTCTGACACGGAATATTGCTGACGGACCGTACAACTTCAGCTCCAAGTGGGTTTTAATTCAAATTACAGTCATTAATGGGTCGAGCAACTGGGAACACTATAAATATATTTTAATAATTCCGTATGTTGAATTTGTGTATGCTCACATTTGTTTTAAATCGAATACTAAAATAACGATTCAAATATTTTAAAATAAAAAAAGAGTTCCTTTTCAGAATCACCTTTGCAGCGTCCGACGGAAGCAGTGGAGTCCACAAGATCGGTTTCAAAGCTATTGTAAAGACTCAAGCTGGCGCTACCAAAGAAATGTACAGCAATTTTACAGCCGCAAACATGCAAGTAAGCGAGTAAACGTAATACAATTGTATGACTATATTCTTATATTTTACTTGAAGCCGCTGAGGTCGGCTCAGCTTGTCTTTACAAGTCTGCGGTCCACTTACGCCGTGATATGTCTGTAATACTGTAAAAATCGGCATAAACTCAAACAGAAACATCTTTTACACGCAAGTCTTTGAATGCGCAAATTACAAGTTCATTGCAACTATATTATGCTAAGATTATCTTGACATTAATTTGATATATTGCAGCTTTTTGCGTGTATTATTTATGTTTGGTATTAAATTGCTACTGTGTAATATTTGAAATCCTATATAATGCTATGGAACTTACCGAGAAAAGGTTTAATATTCCATTCACCCCTGTAGTACACGTATCTTCCAGGTGGACCTTACCAACCCGTTCTGCAAGATAGTGGATGGCGTGTGTTTCCTGCCTGACCAGACCCTCTACTTGGACAACTGTTGGCTGACTGTCACAAAGTCTGACCTTGACACGGCCACCGCTATGGTGGAGGTCTCTGTCTTCAACCAGGCCATGCTCTCAAAAACGACCTCCTTTGATGTATGTTTAAATTATATCAGTGCATACTTTGATATATTTATTTTTACTTAATTGAAGATACAATTTACAATCTTGTTAGAGGAAACTACTTTGTTTGAGAAATGTGTTGCAAGCAACGCTTTTATAAATGTAATGGGCTTTCAAATGTTTAACTTCATAGAAAAACTACGTTGCAAAACTATGGTTAGTCTAAAATCAAAGAATAACCCCTTTGGCATTACAGATTGGTCGAATAAACAGTCTACAAGGTCTGGAGAAATGTGAGTGTCTAATTTTTCATTCGTAAGTGTGTAGTTGCATGTGTTGCCATGTCGAAAGATAATCAATCGATCGATAAAACTTATTTGCGAATACAATCTGTGTCTGAAGATTTATGATGTATGTTGAAAGCATGATTTTAGAGAAATACATACGAATGTGAACGTTATGTACTGATACTTATGTTTTCTGTGTAAAACTGAATATTTAATGACCACATGCATTTCCATGTGCATTTATTTGACTGAAAGAGTTTAAAAACAATATATCTTCAGACAACGGCCCACAGAACCTGCGAGTGGTTAACAAGACACCGACTGGCTTTAGACTGCAATGGGATCTGCCTACAAGGGAATCCTGCTATGGAAGGGCGGACATTCTTATCATTCTGTCGCGCCGGGCAAGTTGGACCACCATTTACAATAGTTAAATCCAAGGCAGCAAATTTCGTTGCAACATTTTTGTAATTTGGTGTCACATGAAGATAACTTATTGTTTAAATATTTTGTTTTATGAGAATGTGTGAGAACAAATGTTCCCGTTGCTATATTTTCTGAATGTGTATTATATAAAAGGTTTTTCGGATAACGTTATTGTATGTCATCAGCATACCATTGTTTGCATGATATACATGCAGTAGAAAACGTAGAATTCATTAATGACATTATAATTAGAAAACTTATTACAGAACGCAAACGGTGAGGAGGTACTCCACACGTTCTATACGCAGGGCACCAGCACATTTTTTGACATTCTGGGTCTTGACCCAGAGACAGAATACACTCTGGGGCTGAATATTCAATCACAAGGAGGCAGTGCTCAGCAAACTGATCTAGCAGTGACCACAAGAACAGGTGTGTGGGTTAGACAATTGAAGTTTTAGTCATAAAAAACAATCAACGCAAAGCAAAATGATTGAACTGTGCAATGGCTTACCATAACTATATAACTGTATTTCAACAATGAAAAACCTTTTTTGTTATTCCTTTTCTCCCGCCTTTCAGAGAAGCAAGCGAGCGATGGGGCCTCCACCGGTGGGGTCGTTGGAGCTGTTGTAGGTAAGCATGGCGTGTCGACCGTTCCAGGATAAGAATGTGCTTTGCTGAAATGTAGTGTTTAATTGTAATACTCTGCTATCGCCAGTCTCAATCCGATAATATCGAAGATTGACCTAACTGAGATCAATTGTGTTTAGCTAGTCAACATGCTAAGTCAAAACTACTTTATGTATCTGTTATCGTCTTTTAACATCTTTTCCCTGTAGGTTTGAATGATATGTCTAAAGCAGACATGAATTTAAATCATACAATGAATCATCAATTGCACGAGTATTATCATATTAATAGACATTAATTGGCTTTATTTGTTTACGTTTTATAAGTAGGTCGATAAGTTATTTAACTTTTATGAATTCATCATTCAGGAGTTTTGGCTGTTGTTGCCATCGTTGTGGTGGTGCTGGTGGTACTCATTCGGCGTGGTGTAATCCGACCTGCTGAACGCGCGCGAGAGATTGGACGAAGGATGACGAGGAGAGTTCGTCCTAACCGTAGGTCTCGCGGCGAGGGACACAGTAACCCGGCATATAATGTGGTATATTTAACATTTTATATTACTTAATACAGTAGACTTACCGTTGTGTATTGCATTTAAATTGTCAAGTCCAATGTTTTAGAATATGTGAACTTTAATTACGTGTGTTTTTGATTTAGTTTTTGCCTAAAAATTGATTGAAAGGAAACAAAGAAGAACTATTATATACGGATTCGTTTTATGACGTCATACATAATATTAATCATTGTGATAAAAAAAAGTCGTTTCATACGCCCTGCGTTGTGTACAGTGTATATTTTAAGATACAAAATAATTGGTATATTCTGCAAAACACTCATTAATATGTTTTTTAATATCAGAACCATCGAGCTAAGTCAATGGCCGCTGAGGAACTATACCTGTACGGTGGTATGGACACGTTCGCCTCAAAGTCGGTCCTTAGTCGCAGAGATATTGTGCTCGAGTCGGTAATCAAAACTGGGCACTTTGCCAACATCTACAAAGCCAAGTACCAGGGAAAAACTGTGGTGGCTAAAACTCTAAAAGGTATGCGTAGCATTTTTTATATGTTTGAACGTTAATTTAAAGTTAGTTTGATAACAAGAACCGTTGAACAACTCAAATGCAACAGAAGTTTTAGTGGAGTTTCATTTGTTATTGTTATTGAGAAGTCATCAACCAAAAACAAAGCTTGTCAGATCTCAAAGCTTAACAACAATGATGCAATAACATAACATAAATGAAAGCATTGATATTTTTAACGCCCCATTAACACTCAAAATCAACGAATATGCGTTGACATGTTGACTATTGCTATAAGAAATACTAATTTGGCATGTGTAAGCTTTATTTTATGAAATATTTTACGAAATATACGTTAATTTGAGAGTAAATGGGGCTTACAATTCTTATAAAATTATACATATGTAATATGTTTTCGATGTAGAAAACAACGGCACCAATGATAATTTCCTCATGAAGGCGAAGATCAACTTTTCATCCGAGAAGGTTGGTGACCACCCTAACGTGTTGAAGTATTTGGGATCAGTCCTCGATGACACGAACAGTGAGTCTCTTTTGAAATAAATATCTGGCTTTCTAGTATTAAACATCCGCAAAAGATTCGACCAAAAGTCTGCTCTTGGCTTTTCATGGGTATACATAATGTCACTATACGGGTACGATTAAAGATTTCTTAGTGTTTTTGCTGTTGAGAGTTTATAACCCAGCTTTTATTTTATAAAGCAGACTGAAAGATTGTCACTCGTCTTAATAGCTTAATAATGTTATTGCCTTCATGCGTCTTAGTGGGACCTTTCATCCTGTACGAGTACTGCGAGAACGGTACGTTGAAGGAGTACCTGGTCCAAAATAAGTCTAGCGTTACCATGGACATCCAGGAGACGCTCTTCCGTATAGGACTCGACATCGCCAAGGGCATGGAGTACTTGGCTGGGAAAGGGGTACACATGTTATGGATAAAATATAATCTTATCATAAAACGTTATACACATGAATTTATAAAATAATAATATAACAAATGGAGTCGAGTGAACAACTGATAAAAAGTTGGTGGTAACTGAAATCACGATGTCTTATGGAGTCTTATAAATGCACTGTAGGGTAAAAAGTAACTGTTTTGAAGCATTACTTTATTTGCTTTGTCTTTCCGTGTTATGCAAAGAGTTTGTTTTTGATATGTTATAAATGTGCATTATTATTTTAATCCTATATCATTGTGAATCTGTACCAACTGGAATATAATGTGGGAGGAGTAATTCTCACGTAGCACTGTCGCCACTTAATGTGACCCAATTACTTGAATTCGCAGCAAATATATATATGTAATAAACACATTAACTGCGCTTTTATTTTAAGATAACTCACCGGCGTCTGGCGGCACGCAACATCCTGCTGACTTTCTTGAACGAAGTAAAGATCTACGGCTTCGGACCGCAACCGGAAGAAGAGGCTGATGGGGATGCAGAGAGCGGCAAGAAGGTGTGAACATATATGAAACCATCATGACCAATGATTCAAAGAACTGACATCACAATGTCCATAGAGCATGTGATACATTGGTGTTATGCATATGACTCTTAAGTTGATTAGTATTCTTTCATTATAATATATTTTCTATTAAGTATTGTATTTATTACTTTGTTAATAGTCACATTTGTTCTCTTTTTTTTTATTTCATCAAAGGAGAGAATTCCAATCAAGTGGATGGCACCAGAGTGCATGACGTCAACAAAAGATGCAGACGAGAAAAGTGACGTTTGGTCGTTTGGCGTGGTCCTCTGGGAAGTGTTTTCTCTTGGTAAATCAGCTTACTTGGTTATTTTTCTAATAAAACCATGTTTAACTCAAAATATGTATAGTATTAAATCTTTTGGAAAAACCATTTATATCTATAAGAACGAATTTTATTTACTTTCGATAAACGATAACACTAATACAATCATTACGTTCAAGCTTTATAGTCAAACAGAAACCTACAAATTATACAACATTATTATTTTATTGCAATACTTGCTTAAACATTTCTGGACTGTGCTGTTGTCATCAGGTGAAACTCCGTACGAGAACGTGAAAAGCCGTGACCTTCCAGACAGACTGAAAAAGAATGTTCGTCTGCAGAAACCGGAACAGTGTGATGACGTGTACGTATATTGACGTTATTGGTGTTATTAGTACTTTTAGTAATGTTTTGTTACAATGCGTGCGTGTTATATCGTATTTACCAAAAAGGGTCTTTATCTGGTAGCCTTTCTAAGGAAGGTTACATGATGATTATATATATTTGGTTGTCTAGAACATGAGGTTACCTTGTAATTTGGATTCTTTTGTATGGTCTCATAGTTATGCATTCGTAATTATAGATCTGTGTATAGTTGGTTCCTTTCGTGCACATGCTGTATGAATTAGGGATAATAACAAACGTATTTGGTTTTGTTTTAATGGTGGCATGTTATGAATACAACATAAACAACCATTGTAGTTTGATTTCTATGTTATTCAGGTGGTTCGGAGTAATGAACAAATGCTGGGACTATCAGCCGAGGAAGCGCCCGACGTTTGCTGAAATCAGAAACGAGCTGGACACCATGTTTGTTGCCTCTCCTGGAGATGACTACTACTACTATAAACGCTAGAAGAGTTATTGTTACTGTGTTAAGTATTTCTGCAGACTAAATCATATATATTTGCATTGGAATATTGAACCATCAGCGTTTAAAAGGATAGTGGAGAAGAAATGTTGTTTGAAAATATATCCCTTTCACATTCTTTCGTACTGAATGATATTTATATTCAGGAAAAGTGTACTCGTAAACATTAGAAAACATTTGTATTATAGCAACTGCAATATAAATGAACATAAATGTAACATCTGAACGTTTAATTTTCACTTAATTGTTTTACACGACAATATACTTAAGCATGTATGAGCCAATATTGCTACGCTGTGTCACTTATGTAAGACTTACAATTTATGCTACGATAAACAGTTTATGTTTTATTTTACAATTAGATGACATTATTTATGTTACGCGCTTTACCTTTCATTTTACGCTTAAACGTTTATGTTACATTAACATATTTAGGTAACGCTTTAGCGTTAATCTTGACCTAAAACGTAAATGTTTTAATAACAAAATTAATGTTACACTAAAAATTTGAATTACACTACAATATTCACTACAGCATATAATTATGGTATCCTCACATTCGTGTTACACTTAGACGTGTATGTTACTCTTATACATTTATCTTTTCTTGAAACATTGAGTACTCTTTGATTTATAATGTAATCTATTTAGCGAGATTATGATCTTTGTGATTGTGTGCACACGTGTAATATAACATGTTATTTAATTACTTTATTACTAAATTTGCTTTTAACTATTCTGACTTAGCTGGTGTTAAGGGTTTACATAAATTTAGCTTTACAATTAAATCACTGTTTAATTATGAAATTACTTGCATTTGCACTTTAATAAAATGTATAAAATTATTATGAAGTTGTCGTTCTCTATTACACTCTGCGGCGACATTGCTTCGTTCCCAGTTACAGGGTCTTATTACGTCCCTGTGCGTAGGGAAGTCGTAGACATATGTCTGTTACTACTGTACATGTTTAATTGAAGCATATCTAAGCGATACTTATACGAATTCATTAATTAATGCTTAGAGCTCTGAACAGCATTAAGCAGAAGTAATCCTTGTTATAAACTTAGACAATTAAGTTTAACGACTGCGTGAAACAAGTCAAAAGATATATATGCATAGCAGGTATTCAATAAAATATCAATGTATGTATCAGTGGTCATAATATATGATGTATGACCGAGGGTCACAACTCTGATTGGCAATTTCGCAGATTAATGACCCTTTTGTACTTTTAAGATTTGTGTTTTCTAAGAAATAGCTTTGGTTTGCATAGACCAACCTTGCTGAAACCTTGGATATAGCAAACCTGAATTGATCTCCAGCATTTAGGGCCAGTTTGGTCAATCTCACTGTTTCTCATATAGATAAATAGATAAAATAGATTCTTTCATTTGGGATGGATATATTTAATGAACCTGTGTGTGTAAGTAGCTAATATGCTGATCTAGCCTTGGATTGCATTTGGGGTCAGTATGGTAAATGTTACTCTTACAAAAATATGAAACAGAATTCCTTTTATTAACTTTCACTGAACAACACCTGGAGCCTGTTTCATTCGCTTGGCTTTCTGAACGTTTGAGCAGTGCGTCAAATAATGTGGCGAAAAGATAAAATTGTCACAAACAGCAACTATTATTATGATTTATATACTCATAATAAAAATACACTAGTTGTGTATACTATTCTAGACTTCGTTGTTGGCCGAGCTGAGTCTCATGAGACTATGCTGATACGCTCATGAATTGTCACTTCTGGGGAAAAAGCCTGCTGTAATTTGTATAAAACGAAATATGTACACTACTTGTAAAGCATCATGAAATAATAAAGCCGGGGAGTATACATTTATAATACATCAACGTCTTATATGATGAGAAACACAATCGTTAGTATAATAAGCATACGGTACACGACATGTTAATGTGACCGAAAATAATGCATAAATATAACACTTTAGATGGTAACAAGAAAAGTAGTTCGTTCGAATAATTATCTCGCAAGCCTCGTTTCAACGCCAATGTTTATCAAACTTATTTCTGACGCAAACTAAATAGACAAACACTGTATATTCAAACGCAAACCTCGCTTTTTCATTTACATTTGCCATAATTAAAGAAAAAAACTTCCACCGCAATAATTAAATACTTTACAAATAAGTCCACTTCCATATGAGCAAACACTTGCATAATAAGGAACCATGAGCCTTTCTCTGCTACAAGGACTATTTAGACATGCATGATACTGCCACCTGAACACAGATGGTGTGTCCATATTGGCGTTTTTGACAGTACAAATTGCATTTCACAAGTTGTTAACTTCCAAAATAACAATTAAAGCGGACAATTGTCAAATAGTACTTTTGTGAACAACTATGAAGCGATATTCGGATAATGTTCTATGTAATCCACGACGATTATTCATCCTTATTTGATCCAGCTAGGAGAGAATTAAGACGAGTACGGTTTTACAGTAAAACTGGTTAAATCCAGACGAATGAACCCAATAAGGAATTAAAACGGTTATTGCAAATTCAAGATGCATTTCCACCAATCATATATTTAAGTGGCACTTATCCTTTTAAATCTCTACAGACGTGCTTTCAGAAAAGTTGGTTTCATAGATTGCTTCCTCATTGGTTTCAAAATTCAGGTAGCTGTACATTCCTGACTGATTTCTGCTAAACAACAAGTATATTCATGTTTGTATTCCAAGAATGTTCACTTCGATTTAACAGTACTGTTAATGCTATTTAAAAACAAAGTGATAAAAGCTTAATAAGTTTTACTCATCTCTATGAGCTATTGATGCTATTCTTAAGTTACTAATTTATCTTTAACATTTTGAGACATTTACTTTAACATCCAGCTTGTAACAAAAAATGACCTTCAACATAGTGTGTTACGTTTCACAGATATACGTCAATTAAATGAGCATTAAAGTACGGAATATTTAAAACATATTAAACGAATATAATAGGGCAATGAAAGGTAATGTAACACACAAATACAATTAACAACAACACAATAATGAAAAAAAGCTACACAACGTATTAACACAATAATACAACATATTTAAGCAAGTTGCATTTGCAAATTTAGCAGCCATGTAATCATTACAACGTATGAAGTGTGTTATTTGGTAAAATATATCCATCTTAACCGTTCCCGAATCGATTTGGAAAATAATCGTATAACATTTTTTTTAATTCTAAATTTATATGTTAATGGAAACAGCATACAAAACAGATTCACCCTAGTGTGCATATATTCCTAACACGATAAAAATACTATTTATTAAACACTAACCAAAAAGATTCCATCAGAAAATGCCATGAGTTAAAATACGCAAACGTTAAATGACGGTCATTCATAAACAGATCAAGACACGTTCCCTATAACATATACACGGTTTATTGATTGATTTTTTGTTTATTTATAATAGGTTTTGTTCAATCTGGTCATTGAATACAAGTCCTATGTTTTAATGTGTGTTAATGTTGTAAATCTAACACATAAAATCACGTTATATGTGGCTCAAACGAACAAAGTCTGTCTAATTTGCTAAAGCTGTTTTACTAGTTTTTATCACTGCCGCAATTGTATAATATGTATAGAGTGTATGTTTTTTGGTGATATGGACATGTTAAAATAGTGTATAATTTTATTTTTAAGTGCAAATAGTGCGGAATATGAGAATGCTTATTAAAGTGATCTGGCACGGTTGAAATAGTTTAAACTTATTGGTCATTTCAACGATCAGGATAATACAAGGTAAGACAACTATTGGTGAGCTACAACCATAATGCCCACGTGAATTTATTGTTCACTCTGAGAAGCATATGCAACTTTAAATCAAATGGTGGGGGCCGAAAATGGATCGTTAATAAGGAACACTAAGATTCGAAAAAAATCACACCCGCTGATATGCAAATCATAGATGGACTCGAATATCTCTTAAAAGAAAAAAATACCTAAATAACAAGTCGAACTCCTTTTGGTTGGAAGTGATTTAGGCAAAGAGGACGCTAACAACCCCGGCTATGAACACCCTGCCAATGATGTTTGGTTAAGCACTTCCTTGTTTTAAATTAGAAAGCCACAATCTTCCGCTCAGCGAAACAGTACAACGCTAACACCAGGAAGATCGAAATCGTTTGTTTTGCAAGCTTGGCACTGAACATTATAAAAATAACGTTTTGAAGTATATACTTTTGAGGGGACAGTTCGTTTATAAAACATTTATTTGGTTTATACTATCGGGCAGTGACGATGAGACACATCGCGTGTTTCACGATCCTGTTGGCGTTAGTTTGTGGTGCCAACCGACGCTTGGCGAGGGTGAGACGAAATTTATTTGCACAATAATTATGATTTTAATACACAGCGGAAGCGCGTTGTTTGTAATATAATATATATCGGGGTATTGATTGTTTTTAATGTATAAATACGTGAATGTTTTCGTTTTTAATTATAAAAGCTTAAACTGAACATCAGCATTCCTTATTTCTAACAATATCATGTCATTCAGTTACTATGGTGCCATTCTCGTTGCTTCCATGCGCCTAAATGTAGAACAATATTTATCAGCATCTAGTCAGTTTTTTGTGTGTTTTGCAACAAATTGTTAATCTATCTTCAGTACAAGCATTATGTATTGACAAAAAGTATATTAATGCGTTTTAAAAGCCACCTATAGTTGTTTCACTTCAGTCTATTAAAGTCACACCTTGCATGGATGCAATCACAGGTACCCCAATCTTTTTTAATAACACACTGCACATAAATATGTGTTGAATTAGTCTGCAAAATCCCGGAAAAAAAAACAGCACGCATAAGCATGTCAGTATTATGAATGAAACATTGTAGTTTAAATGTACTCGCAACATAATAACTTACTGTCTACATGTTCATACATGTCAACATAATTGTAATTTATATGTCGCATATTTGCATTCAAGCTTTAGCCAGTTTAGAAAAATAAGACACCATTATTTTAAATACGTATTATATGACTAAAGCTTTACTGAAAATATGCAATATATGACTAAGCTTTATGTTAGCATGCTTATGCTTATTTAATTGTAGTAACTACAAGACCTATTCTGCGCTACGAGAACGACTTAAAACAGAGTGTTCTAATTGGTACTGGTCGTGGTTAGTATCTGGGAAAATCGTATGATAATTATTTTCTATTCGTGTGTGTCAACGAATTACTTTAAGCGATGGCATAAAACAACATTTATCGATTAGAATATCAATGAATCACACGAATTCCGACAGACATGCGACACCAAATGCTTCTTAGATCAGTTTCACATATATAGTTTTCGTATACAACATAGGGAGTAATCACGTGATTGTCAAGATTGCGACCTCCATGCCGAGACAGTTATTTTTCGCCGTTTTTAAAACCTTTATTACTTTTGTTTAATAAATGTAAATGACCCTCACTTTCCAGCCATAGCAGTCAAAAGGTGATAAGCGTTTATTTCGTATTAAATTTTGCTTAATATCCCGACTTTACTCCCCGCATACTTTCTTAGTGGAGCTGTAATAAGGTCATCCCGCTAAGAAATTTCGCAGCGAGAAAAGTCGACATATAGAGCGAATATTAATACAAAATAAACGCTAGTAATTTTCTTGCTGATATGGCTGGAAAAGGAGCGGCATATAAACAGTCTAAAAATACCTGCCTTGGCATGGACGCCGCCATCTTGACTGTCACGGGATTACTCCCTCAGATAAAAGTACATTTTGTACAAAGGTATTTTTGTATAACTGAACATCACATGCTAATATCGCATGCGACGTTGAAGACACTGTGTAACACTCAATATTTTGCTAACCCTTTATTGACGAAAACGTCGCAACACATGCCATTAAAATGTATGAAAATGTCAGAAATGTATGTTGGTTTAGTTTATGAAAACGTCGTGAAATGCAGCTTTATATTAACTTTTCAAGGAGATGTGAGAATTGGCGCTATTATTGGGAGACCTATTACATCCACGAATACAGAGATCGTGCGGGATGGACCCACAATGGAGACAAAACTGCATCATTCGTAAGTGATCAATCAGGAAATTAAGCGACACCATGCGCGGATAACACATGCTATTATAGTTGTATACATTACGAAAGGTAATACTGTTCTTTTGGCATTATTTACTTAACAGTATAAAGCATTGTATTGAGATGTTCAGTAGCCGGAATGAACAAAGTGCCCGTATGTCATTCTAAATTCAGCAATCTGCAGCCTCAATTGCGCGAATGCTTCTGCTTCTGCTTCTGCTTGGTACGGTGAAGGGCCAGTTACGGCGTAGTACACCGGGGAGTGCGCCTAGTAAAAATGAAGGGCAGACTTAAGGCCCTCAACTGTCTCTGCGTGGACCACTCTACTGTCCAGGTGGTTCCACTCTATGATGGGGTTTTCACGAAGAATGAGTTTTTGTATTGATTACTGTTTCAGTTTTTCACCACAAAACCTCTATCGTTATTTATCACTTGTTTATCTATTATATTTGATGTAACACAGTCACTGTATTGTTTTGCCTTAATTTGCCTTTTAACCCTTGCTGGTTTCAAGTAATCGGTTGCTGGTATAGCTGGCACCAGTCCCTCGGCCACTTTGTAGAGCATCACTAGACGGTTGATTTTACGCCGTTCTTGTAGAGGTGGTAATTCTAGTTGCTTCAGCATGTTTGTAACGCTGCCTGCCGTTCTTGATTTGTAGTCTCCAGTTATGAAACGGGCAGCTTGTTTTTGTACTTGTTCAATTTTATCAATATCACGAGTTAAGTAAGGATCCCAAATTAAAGAGCCGTAATCCAGGCAGGATCTTACTAGCGCTAGATACGCTGTTTTCCTACAATCTATAGGGCAGTTCTTTAAGTTTCTACGTAGTAGAGCCATTGTCGAGTTTGCTTTCTTTGTCAATTCACTTATGTGAGTTGACCAAGTTAGATCTTCAGATAGGGTTAGTCCCAAGTATGGATTATCGGGCACTTGTTTAAGAATATGGTCACATAGGGAATAAAAGTGTGGAGTCTTGTTTTTAATTGACATTACGTAACATTTCTTCGCGTTAAAACGCATGCCCCATTTATCAGCCCATTTTTAAAGTTCTTTCAAGTCATTCTGAAGGATGTCAAAGTCTTTCTGAGTTTTTTATTTTCCGATATAACAGGCAATCGTCCGCAAAAAGGCGCACTTGTGATTTGACTGAAAGTGGCAGGTCGTTTATGTGACATAAAAACATAAGAGGTCCGAGTACCGTGCCTTGAGGGACGCCGGAGTCCACTGTGGACTTCTGGGAGACTTCGCCGTCTACTACAACTTGCATAAGTCGTTTTGTGAGAAAAGTTTTGAGCCATGTATGGATTGTTCCAGTTATGCCAAAGCATTCCAGCTTGTATAAAAGTTCGTCGTGTGGCACGGTATCAAAAGGCGGGAATGTCGGGACCTGTGTCAACCCAAATACCTGCAGCTGTCTTTCTACTTTCAGTGGACCTCATTGCCGGACATGTATTTTTATTCACATAAGTCAGACAAAATAAATTATAATTAAACAAAAGTTGTATATATGTTTCTATGCAAGATTATAATGATGTTAACGTTTGTGTGTGTGTGTGTGCAGCGTGCGTGCGTGCGTGCGTACGTGCGTGTGTGTGTGCGTGTGTGTGTGTGTGTGTGTGTGTGTGTGTGTGTGTGTGTGTGTGTGTGTGTGTGTGTGTGTGTGTGTGCGTGCGTGTGTGTGTGTGTGCGTGCGTGCGTGCGTTTGTGCGTGCGTGCGTGCGTGCGTGTGTGTGTGTGTGTGTGTGTGTGTGTGTGTGTGTGTGTGTGTGTGTGTGTGTGTGTGTGTGTGTGTGTGTGTGTGTGTGTGTGTGTGTGTGTGTGTGTGTGTGTGTGTGTGGGTGTGTGTGTGGTGTAGGTGTGTGTGTGTGTGTGTGTGTGTGGTGTGTGTGTGTGTGTGTGTGTGTGTGTGTGTGTGTGTGTGTGTGTGTGGTGTGTGTGTGTGTGTGTGTGTGTGTGTGTGTGTGTGTGTGTGTGTGTGTGTGTGTGTGTGTGTGTGTGTGTGTGTGTGTGTGTGTGTGTGTGTGTGTGTGTGTGTGTGTGTGTGTGTGTGTGTGTGTGTGTGTGTGTGTGTGTGTGTGTGTGTGTGTGTGTGTGTGTGTGTGTGTGTGTGTGTGCGTGTGTGCGTGTGTGCGTGTGTGTGTGTGTGCGTGTGTGCGTTTGTATTACCAATGTTACGAGGACTTCCCTATTGACACACACCAACACTCAGAGGACTGTTTTCGTTGGGAGGACTTACCCTCGAGTCCTCGAAATGTTTTTTTCAGGAATATCATCTAGATAAGGACTTCGTTTGAAATTTGCAATTTCGTAATGGTCCCCATAAAGTCGACATGTTACGAGTTTGTGCATCTAGCCACACACCTTTTACAGTTCCTTCATAAAGTGTGCGTAGAGGTAACCAATCAAATGTCTACTTGTGAGCTGAAAGTGACCAATCAGATTTGCTTCTAAACCGGTGCTAGTATAAAAAAATCCAGTCCTCAAAATATCGGAGAACCTTAAGTTGAGTGCCAATGTCCTCATAATATCAGAAAATGAAGACACGGCGTGTGTGTGTATGTTGTTGACAGTAACAGACTGAACAATTTGTCGTTTTGGTCTTTCTTGGTACAGTTGAAAATTTGAATTATCACTTATCTATAAATATATGGTGATATCTGTTGAAATACCATAATAATCTGTCTTGTGTCGTTGTTATAACGGTAATGAACAAAACAGTGTGGCAACTGAGCTCAGACTTTAGTGTTTACGCAAAAGTCGACAAAGTCCATCACATACAAAAACAAAATGACATTAAAATGATATGACAGAAATTATTTGATCTCAAAAAGTTCAACACCTGATACATTGTCTTTTTGCAGGGTGAACAGAAAACACAATAAAAACAGAATTCTTTATTTTAAAATAAAGGCCTCCGGTCCAAAAACCATGTAATTAATACAGTTGTAACAGTATGAGTTGTGTCAAATTTCAATGTTCATGAGGTATCAATAACATCAAGTGGTACACATAAAGAGAGACTTTCCTAACAATATCAGCATCTTGAGATGACATCAGTTCATAGAAATTATTTGATCTAAAAAAAGTTCAACACCCGATAAGTTGTCTTTTTTTAAAGGTGAACAGAAAACACAATAGAAACTCCGTCCTGCTAAAATATACAGAAATTGAACAATACCCAGAAAAGCCAATTGAAATCGAAGCCCTGGTTGCCTTTAAATTGATTACAAACACATATTGTTTATGAAACTGATCTAACGTAAATGGAATTATATGCATACTATTTTACAAGTCAATCTGCAACAAGCTATGCAAAAAGCGCGTGGTTGTGTGAAGCAATGATTGTTACTTATTTGTACCCAATCTCATCAACTGCAGGTATTACGTAAATCTGAAAATGAAGAAAATAAACTTTTTGGTAAATATATTCACAACCAGACTCGGTAACTAGAAATAACACTTTCACCGTGAGACATTAAAAGCAGATGAAGCGCCTTAAAATTAGTGATATTGTTTTTAAAAAAATGTTTAATTAGTAAGATACATGTTCTTTCAATCCTCTGTTTGGAAACAATAGAACAGTGAGAAGAGTTATATTTTCGTGAACATACTTGAAAGCAGAAATCGTCGATCGAGTGGTCAAGATCGCCCTTCTATATGTTAAGACCCAATACTATTTTGTTTAACGTATACACTGATACGAAATACGCAATTAACAAGTCAACATAAACGTATATCTTACTGATGTAAATTGACATGACACGACTGCGCTTGTTTTACCAATATTACGAGGACTAAACTATGAACACACACCAACACTTTTACACTCGAGTTAGACAAATCCAAAGTAGCGTTTTTTGATAAACAGGGCCTAATGCAACATAATGTCGTTGACTAATAGAAAATCAGTGACGACGTTTTAAGCCAAAACTGGATTTTCGTTTAAAACAGACCCCCCACAAACGACAAATTCTATGAAACCGGAAAATGTCGTCCATGATTAGCCTGTGCGGACAGCAATGACAATTTTCACATATGCAATTAGTCCTGTTTTCTCAAAACGTGGCTCATACGCGAGTTACGGTAAGCTGAATATTATCATAGATAATATTACCTTATGGGAGTTAACCCATGGACACGAACGCGCCGAGCGTGAACATCCCCGTCAATGGTCCGCCAAACGCGGCAGGTAGAGTTCCAGCGATCTGAAATATAGTGAATATGAGACACACTCTGCGAAAACGGGGCTTAAAGCATATGCTTACGATGTCATTCGCACAGGCTAAACAGGGACGACACTCTCCGCCAAGATGCTTGCTTAAAAGAAACTTACTTTAAACGAAAAATACAAAAAAATACAAACGGAAGGTGATGTCGCTAATAATACTGTGCAACATGAAGACGCTAATCTGGGTCGACACTTAACGCACATGCATTTAGTCCACTTTTCCCAGAGCGGCTTAAAAATAGGCTAAGGGTGCAGTAACTGCAACACGGCTTGATTTCAATCTTTAAGTAAGTTCATGCTAGTTGTCAAAGTTGTGTGTAATGTAACACGATTTATTGTAAATGCACCAACAATATTTGAAAAGCAAGCAGATACAAATTAATTTAGTTGTCAAGCAATTTATCATCGCATTAAACACGTTTATCAAAGTAATATAAAACGTTTTTTTTTAATTCTCATTTCAGTCGGATTAAATTAACAATACATGTACTTACCGTAACGTTTATCATTTGAATGCATTATTCTAATAATTATTCACTCTGTACAGTAGCTGTGTGTACTACGTTCGGCTCAAACCCATTTATTTCAGCTCGATTGCATAGAATGCCTACCGCTTATTCGCAAAGCTCTCGAGTCCGTTTCCTGGGACTAGAACCTAATACTTGCTGTCTCTGGGGGGTGAGGAGATCTAAAGAACGCTCCCACAGTGAGTATTGAACCCATGATCTACCGGTCGCTAGGCGGACACCATATCCACTACGCAATGGCGACCTATGTTTGTATTGACTACACTGGGAATCTTTCCAAATAAGTCATCAACCACAGTCGGCATGTACGTTCGGGCACGGGAATCTTGCACAATGAGGTAGCCAACCGTTAGAGATGAAATGGATATTTTAGAGCACGGGTTTTTGGGAGGATACGGTTTCAAGGAACTTAATCACAGATGTTCGTATTTTTAACAAACATCATGAACACTGTTTACGTACTAATATATTATTTGTTTAATAGTTTTAACTTATTATAATAGAAATAACAAACATTTGGCTAAAACATATTGAAATACCGGTTTTCGAACGTCTGTTGAAGCATAAGATAATGTATTAATTCTCCACGCTGGATTTATTATTGAAAAACGAAACAGTAACATACACACTGTGCTAGTCCTCAAAGTATTTTCGAAAGTATCGATGATTGCTCATTAATGAAGCAATATTTTAACGATTAGTAAAAGTCCGGAGTGCTATTTTGCTTGTTTCAACATAATATACACATTCTTTCTTAAATAATTGACACTTTTCACGAAACTGTGGACAAGACCCTTCAATTTTGCATGCGCATATACAGGCTCAGTTCAGCGGTCAATTAGCACAGGCTAATCAGGAACGACACTTTCCGTCTAAACTGGATTTTAGCTGGGAAGAGACTTTCGTTTAACGCAAAATATCACGAACGCGGAAAGAGTCTTTACGCACATACATTAAACCCCGTTTTCACAGAGCACGGCCCATATGTTTGTGCGTACCTGTATAAGCGTTCCACCAATCATCGCAATCATGAAGGCGACGAAAATTGTCACACCTCCGAGCACGACAATGGTAATGAGAAGGCATAAACCTAACATCCAACATTAGCATGTGCGTAAAGTGTCGTCCCAGGTTGGCTTGTGAAGTCCGCGCAGGCTTATCTCAGACAGTAATTTACGGTCTTATGCATTGTGTAGTTCAAAGGAAGTCTATTCTAAACGAAAATACAGTTTCGGCGGAAAGTGTCGTTACAAATAAGTCTGTGCGATACGACACTGCACGCACATGCATTAAACACCGTTTTACTATAGCGAGATTCAAATAGATGTTTAGTGTTGTTTTATTTGGAATTCGTTATAAATAAATCTAGGTCAGATATGAGATTGGTAGGCACCGATACTCAGCCCTAACATGTGTGTCTTTTTGGATAGAGTTTGTTAACTATGGTGTCATTTGAACAATTGCTTTAGGAATTGAACAAAACTGACAGTGCTAAATGGGAGGGGCACGATGCCCATAACATATTTTCAAACAACACGGTAATTTCAAAAAAAGACGTGCAATATGTGTGTTTGTTGGTAGTGCGTCATTTGTCATAGTCGGCTCATATATTAGCGCCAGTTGACTAGGCAGAGGTCTCATGTTGTTTATTGATGAGCCGCACTGTGGGAAAACTGGGTTAAATGAATTGCGTAAAGGTTCGTCCCAGATAAATAAAACACTAGCTTAATTTCTCTCCTGAAACTTATACTGGGGTTCAAGTATTCTTATAAAGTAAACAATGATTCTCTATCATACAAACAAGATTGAAGTAACTTCAGAGAAGAATTTGACTGAGCGCTGCAATTTCGATCTATATATTTTTTATGCAAGATTGTTAAGTTTGATATGGTGTTGTATTGGGTCAAAACTTATGGAGGAACGATCGTGAACACTTGATTGACGATTTTTATGTTATTCTATGCAAACTTATTTTATGTTAACAATATGATTATATGCGTTTCATTGGCATTTTATGCCTCATGGTGAACGAGTTATTTCTTGTAACCGTGCCTTGTTATTTACAAAAAGTTATCGTATTAATTTTAAGCTTTACGTATGACTTTCTTTTCATGAGGTTGGGGACAATTCGGTAACAATATATGCTTAATATATTTCATCAAATGGTTAAGTCCTCATATTGTATGAATTTGTTGAGAGTTGAACTTGAACAAATGTATTATGGGGGTGAAGGTCAAATTGTGGGTGGTAAAACCAAGTTTCCGGGTGCCAAACTCATAGCCAAATCATACCGGTCCACCCAATATACGGTTCCATATACCTGTCCCCTAATTAAAAAAATCAAAATCCAGGACTTTATCCCTAGTACTGGTGAAGTTCCCACTTCAAGATTTTCTTGGCTAGGAAATGGCAAGTAAAGGGGGCATTATTCATACTAAAGTGACCTTCATACTATGGGCATCGTTTGAAAGCTGGTTGCACCCCGATTATGGATCAGAAAGAATTTTGAGGATCGAACTTTTCGTTCAAGAGTTATGGACCTTGGCGCACCCAACGTTAAAAGTCTATGGGTTTTTTTGCCGAATTTTGATCTGGTTAATGTTAGTGCTCTGTAGGTTGCATACATAGACCCCTTATTTTAGGTGTGTACGTACAAGGTGTGAATCTCTACAAGGCCCGGGAGGTCCGCCCGGGGATAAGGGGGGCGTGTAATAATGAAGTTTTGGGCGTTTTTTGGCCTATTTTTTCGTTCTTTTTTTAAAGTCGAAATCTGGTGATTTTATTTCGCAAGTTAAAATAAATTATTTAATATTGTCGCAATTGTAATACAATTTCCAACAAATGGACACTTTTATTTTGAAAATCGGCCGAAAAAATGAACGTGAATGAAACGATGAATTCTGAGGTCGTTAGAGACACTTCTGGGAGGTTAAACAATATCACTAATTTTAAGGCGCTTATTCGGCTTTTTATGTCTCACGGTGAAAGAGTTATTTTTAGTTACAGAGTCTGGTTCTGAATATATTTTCCTAAAAGTTCATTTTCTTCATTTTAAGATTTTCTTCATTTTAAGATTCACGTAATACCTGCAGTTGATGAGGTTGGGCTTAGATTTCAAATGGCTTTTCTGGTTATTGTTCAATTTCTGTATATTGTAGCAGGATGGTTGTTGTTTTGTGTTTTCTGTTCACCTTTCAAAAAGACAATGTATCGGGTGTTGAACTTTAATTAGATCAAATAATTTCTGTAATCATTTTATTGTCATTTTGTTTTTGTATGTGATGGATTTTGTCGACTTTTGCGTAAACACTAAAGTCTGAGCTTAGTTGCCATCAAACAGTTGTTATCAGATTAAAGAAAACGGTTAATTAAATGGCAATGATTATTCTCATTTTAGGATAAATACTAGCTTCCAAAGAATTGTACAACATTAAATAATCGATGGTCTTATCGAGCTTTTATTGAGAATCGTGCTTGCAAATATATTTGGTTAAATCGTGTGCGGCTGTTCAAACTCGTCAATGTTAGTGTAGTGTAACCTCTAAACTAGTGTAGTGTGTAAACTGGCGCAAATGTTCAAGAAATCGAAAATAAATTTTCGTCAAAGAGTCGCGACAAGTGATTCTGACGCGGAAAAGAATCACATTGGATTCTACCGGAGCCGAAAGAGCAAAAGAAACACAAAATACCCAAATCTTCCTTCGTGCTGACTGCTGATTTTCGTCCACGAAGAAGGTAATACGTTTTCGCGACTTAGAATACCGGTTTATATATACATGTAGGTAGGTAAACAAACCAAGCGCTTGCTGGCTCTCCGGTCGTAGTTCGAAATAGGTCTGCATAGACACAGCAGTTACGGAATGTACCTGAAAATAAGCAGTGTAACATGTCCGCATAATAGGATATTTATGGTCAAAAAGTAAAAAAATATCCCCGACTTTCAATCTTGGTTAAATACTTATGATCATGTTTTTTCCTTGCGACACCTTCTTTCTTCTTCTCCTTCTTCTTCTATTATAATAATGGCTATGTTCAATACATATACATTATAGCCATGCGTGGGGGGTTAAAAAGAAATAGATTGATAGGTTTCCCAAGTTACTTAATCCACTCAGGAAAATCCTATCGACAGTGATAAAAAAGATGCAAAACCTAACACTTTAAGCCCTTAAGACTTAAATATATACATATACAACTGTGCATGTGGTGAGAATATTAGTCAAGTTAAAACCAGGATAAAAGCAGAAACATGTGATATAAGGAAGGAACACTGATGTAGACAGCACTGATTTAAATCCAGCGATCGTATCAGCGCTGACTACATAGATGAAAGTGTGTTCCATTGTACAACTGTTCTTGGAAAGAAAGAAAATTTGTGGTAATCAGCTGTACTTGGTGGTATTTGGTATGCCATGTGATGGTGATGGCGTGAGTGTCTAATGTATGGAGTGAGATAGTGAAGGGGATTGACGCCAACATGATTATGTACTATTTTATAGAACAAAATGAGTCTCGCTTGTTGTCTTCTTAATTGCAATGTATTCCAATTCAAATCCTTAATTATATTTTGTGACCGTGCCCTGTGTCTTGCTGTAATTATGCGTTACAAATTTGTCAGCTTGACGCTGAACATTTTCAATTTTATCAATATCTTTCTGATGGTAAGGGTCCCACACACTAGAGCAATATTCCAAGGATGGTCTAACAATGCTGTTATATGCCGCTGCCTTAGTTTCCATTTTAGAAGAATGAATGTTTCGTTTTAAGAATCCTAAGCTCTGGCTTGCTTTACTAATTTTATTTACGTGAGATGACCAGTTTAAAGTTGAGCTTACTTCAACGCCTTGTGTGCGGCTTTAAATAAATTGGATTATAAAGAGAACATTTAACAGCGATTTTCCTCCTTCTTTATAAAGTACCGGTAAACGGTACTTTCCCAATCGAACGAAAATTCCCAAATTCCCAAAACGGTACTTTCCCAATCGAGCGAAAATTCCCAAATTCCCAATCGGCATCTGGAAAAATCCCAATCAGCGTCCGAATTTTTTCTCAAAACGATAGAAAGTTTCGTAAAAAAACCAACTTTCGGCGAGCGAACAAAGAAAATCGTATAGTTGTGTGTAACCACGCGCTCGATTAATTTCGGGTTTTATTATTCAGCGCATTCAATCAATAGAGTTGTTACTGTTTCCGGTTCTTTTGCCAGGCAGCCAGCGTACTGTTTTACGTCGGTTTGTAACCTTATCGTAGTTTGAAATGAGTCATAATAGCAAATATTATGCCAAAAAACCAATCGGAACCATCAATCACAGGACACATTGACAGCAATAATGATGCTGTGCAGGGAGGGATGCAAGCAACTGAGTGATGATTAAACATCAAAGATTGTTGAAATTTCACAAAAATGAAAGAGAGAGACATTGCTTTAAAAGAGATTAAAACAACTAGTAATTGATTTGGTGTGTTCTTTATAATATTTTGTTATTTATATAAACTTTATAACTTAATGGTCATTAAGGCATGCCTGCAAATGATTATTTAAATGGGTATGTTCAATTAAGTATGAACTGTATGATGTATTCAATAAGACCCAAACTTCACGACGCGATTTTCCCAATTTCAGGATTTCACGACTCGATTTTTCCCAATTTTGAGGTTTTCACGACTCAATTTTTCCCAATCGGACCGGTACGGGTACTTTTCCCAATTGGACAAGGAAAATCGCTGTTTAATATTCTCTTTAATACAATGGCATAATTGTTACACATATTTTTTCTAATTTAGCGGTATCTATTACAGTTTCATGCGAACGATATTACATGCTAACTTTCGTACAGTAGTGGTTTATCATTTGCATGCCATTGTTACTACATTGTACAAAATGTATGTGATACTTATTACAATAATGTGAATGTGATAGTATTACGTTCCCGCACTATAGCAGATTTTAAATATGCAAACAAATCTAAAGGTGCATGCAAGGTCATCATATTGAAATAATTTGTTATGACTTGAATAATCTAAAAAATGTGTACATTTCATCAAAAGGTTGAGTCCTCATAATGTAGTGTTTGTTGTAAGTTGAAATCTGTAAAATATTGTTTTTTTTAGTTATTGCTCAAAATATAAAGTCCTCATACTGCAGGGCTCTCGCTAGGTTAGGTTGAAATTTTCTTTTGCCACACATTAACGCCTTATTTTGCCACTTTTAAAAAATATGAGCCTTTTAGTTATATTTATGGCTGGAAATCTATAAAGAAAAAAATATATTTTTATGTTTTTTTTTGAAAACTTCAATTGTAAATTTTTAGGTCCCATTTTGGAAAAATATATACTTTTTTCAATTTGGAATTGGGCTGAATACAAGACACGATTTTTAACGAAAAAAAAAAATGAACAGGCTGCATTTCAATTCTTTAAGACAAAAGTAAAATAAAACCATATGATTGTGATTTTTTTGTACAGGTGTATTAGTATCTTACAAAAAATGTAATTAAACCAGTAATGTTTAGTATCTTTTTTCACTTCCTTGTAAATATT
Organism: Dreissena polymorpha; assembly: GCF_020536995.1. Lineage (NCBI taxonomy): Eukaryota > Metazoa > Mollusca > Bivalvia > Myida > Dreissenidae > Dreissena > Dreissena polymorpha. Next base: position 74,019,458 of record NC_068363.1, on the reverse strand, counting down.
CAGCAATTTAATGTTGTATCAAATGTATACTTTGTTACAAATTTATATAAATATATATATATATATATATATATATATATTAAATCATTTAAAATCTCATTTAACATCAGCTATTCCAAAACCGACCTGTACACGAGTCCCTTATTTATTGGCAATTTGCTAGTGCCAGGAAAACAGCTATATTTTAGCAGAGGTTATCTCTTCCCATTTTCTCATTCTTGAGTGCCATATTAATGATTCATTTAAATTTGCAGAAGCATATTTAAATAGCACAACTTGTCAAGGCAATTAATCAAGGAATCATCTATGAACAATTTCAATGTCTAATGGCTCCTAACTTTCCATTTAAATTTTTAACTTTGCATGACCTGTAAATGGGGCAAACAATGCCAGAGACTGCTCTTTTGGCCTCAACATACAATTGACTTTAAGCGCCAGTTGTTTTTACAAATTGAAAGATTTTATCACCACTTTTCTAAAACTTTCGCATTTGGTGCCAATTGCGAATGACAGTGGGAGCCCTGATGCTGTAGGAGTTTGTTTGTTGTGAGTTGGATTCTGTAAAACATGTAAGTCCTCAAAAGGTTAAGTCCTCGTATTGTTGGAGTATATGGAGAGTCTTTATGAGTGGTATCAGCAAAGAAATTGTGTTAGTCAACAAATTATAGTCCTCATATTCACTTCAATATGAGTTCAAGTATGTAGGAGTTGTTGTAAACTGAAGTCTGTAAAGCATCCGTTTTACTCCTCCAAATGTAGTCCTCATATTGTGGGAATTGTTTTGTAGTGAATTATGCAAAATTCTTGTGTTAGTACTCAAAAGTTAAAGTCCTTATATTGTAGGAGGTGTTGTAACTTAAAGAATGTAACACACATACCTTACCTTAGCATTCTTGATTGAAATGCATAAAAAAGTGTGTAAGTATCTGAACATTATACCGGTCAGCTGCGAACACTCAATTTAAGATTGACCATCACTGTTTAGCCTTTAGCAACAAGTAGGCTTTGTTTCACATTACAAGTAGCATAAATGATTTGTATCCAGTTCAAAGCCCATGCCCCTCTGGACCCATCCATTAAAAAAGGTGTCTGGTGTATGTGTGGGTGTTGAATCATTGAACCTAAGCCACAGCATGTTCTCACAATCTTTTGTTTTCTTTTTCATTATTCATGTTTAAGATACACACGCGACATTACACAAACCTATGGCCCTGTCATCAAAGTTTCAGGGGCAAAGGGTATGTTTCAACACTAGGGTAGCGGAAAAGGGACTAAGGCCAACTAAATTTAAATTGTTTTCTTTCCACGCTACGTTTAAAGTATCATATTAAAGACGTAAATACAATTACAGAGAACATAGTTTCGAAATTGTAAAGACGCAATATGATCATTGACTATGATGTATAGTGATCTGATTTGTTTTCATGATTGTAAAATAACAATGTTTCTATGATATATACTAGTTAAGTAAATTATGCAAAAACTGGTCAGATAGTCGAAAATTCTCACTGCTCAGATGCAACTTTTATAATTTTAAGTGTGTTATGCCTCTTTCTTTCTTATCATGCAATCTCCAAAAAAAATCTTTAATTAAGTGACTGATTTGGTATATTTTTTATTTAATGACAAAAATCTACAGTGGCATAAATAAGACATAAGAAATATTTTTTTAGCTGTATCTAATCAGTGCACCTGAGATAGCTATTACCTGGCCATGCAATAGTTATAACGTTTGCATGCGATTTATTAAGATTGCATGTAATAAGTAATCAATAATGACATATATTTAAACATTGGTTAAATTGGGTTAGGGAAAAAAAAAGTAATGACTTAGTTTTCAGGCAGTGCTGCTTGGTTTTATTATGGCCTGCTCCTTAATTATTTTATAACAAAAAAAATATTCATGTTTACATTTTAACTTGGCTGAAAAATCTGGCAGATGTACAATTCTGTATACTTTTGTGTACATTCGGTTTGTTGGGAAAGCCTTCCTGACCAGAAATTCCCTTGAAGTTGATGTCAAAGCAATGAAAGCGTTATTGGATATTGGAGTCATTGGATATACTGTCTGTAAAGACGACACATTATTTAATCTCTTGAAAAGGTTTTTAGATTCATAAATGACTTTTAAAACTGTTGAATTTTATGTTATTGTAAATGGTGCCGTCTGGGTTTTGGAAAATTTGTTCAGTTTGATGTTGAGGAGACTGGTACATGTACATTACAGGGTTCTAAGATGTCAATTTTCTGAAGACATTTATTCTAGATGTACCCAGCTCGATATTTGCTTCACATATCAATTGCCATTGCTTTCCATAAATGGAAGTGGGAGGCTTTAAGCCATGTCTCTATGGCTGTATATATGTCCCAAAATTGGGATAAGTTCTATTTGACAGCATCATTAAGTGATGATGCAGGGCCCTTACTTCACTTTGGGTGATTGGGACTGGGGCCCTTAGAAGGGAGAATTTCGCGTCGTTTTGGGCAAAAAGGGAATTTTAGAAGATCTTTTCACCAACTTTTCAACACTTAAAAAAGCTATATGTTAATGTAATTTGCATAAATATACATGAAATCAAAGGTCAATAGTACGATACCAGCTGGCAACATAGGTATAAAAGTATTTAAAAAAATTAGGAGGGGGAATTTTTAGCTGAAAAAGGGGACAAAAGTATAATATTTTAAGGGGGAAATGGGTTCCAAAAACGAGGGCCCTGTGGTGACATGTTGTTTGGTGTGTTTAAGCATGTTCAATCACCACTTATATGTCACCACTTATTTAAAGTCTTAAAGGGATCTTTTCACGCTTTGGTAAATTGACAAAATTGAAAAAAGTTGTTTCAGATTCGCAAATTTTCGTTTTAGTTATGATATTTGTGAGGAAACAGTAATACTGAACATTTACCATGGTCTAATATAGCCATTATATGCATCTTTTGACGATTTTAAAACCTAAAAATTATAAAGCGTTGCAACGCGAAACGATTGAATAATTTGGAGAGTTCTGTTTTTGTCGTTAAATTTTGTGAAACTACGAAGATTGCTTATATAAGGTATAAAATACTCCATGTATAATTACTCGGCGGAATAGCTCAGTAGGCTAAAGCGTTTTTACTTCAGGACTCTGGCAGGACTCCAGGGGTCACTGGTTCGAAACCTGGTCCGGGCAATGTTCTTTTCCTTTTTTTAATTTTATTCTTGATTTTTTACTGGAGCTTTTACGATCCAATGTTTACATTTATCGATATAAAGCATTTAATGAATAAGTTAAAAAATGCCAAAATCTGTGAAAAGGCCCCTTTAAAGCATTTTTTTTTAAATTTAAACGCAAATTTTAATATTACCTTTTGAAATGATAGAGACTGAGTGTGAGTTTTAAGAGCGAATTTGTTACACGAGTTTTATGAATAAATTTGCTTTCTTAATTATAAAAGAAATAACATCCATGGCAATACACATTTTGATCGAGCTATGTTGTAACTAAAATCATAATATTTTTAAAATACATACTGTGTTAGTATAAAAACTTAAAACTGTAAGTAATCTGTAGGTTGTTTTTGATATGTTTGATAATGTTTTTCAAGGTTTATATAGAAAAATAGTTTTAAAAAACACAATAAAATATGATCTTAAATAAATTATAAAACAAAAATTCCCTCCCTTGTCTCATTTTGTTTGTTGAAAAAGTGCCTGAAAAACAACTTCATTTTTAGCTCATCTATTTTTTGAAAAAAAATTATGAGCTATTGTCATCACCTTGGCGTCGGCGTTGGCGTCCGGTTAAGTTTTGCGTTTAGGTCCACTTTTCTCAGAAAGTATCAATGCTACATGTATTGCATTCAAACTTGGTACACTTACTTACTATCATGAGGGGACTGGGCAGGCAAAGTTAGATAACTCTGGCGTGCATTTTGACAGAATTATGTGCCCTTTTTATACTTAGAAAATTGAAAATTTTGGTTAAGTTTTGCGTTTAGGTCCACTTTTCTCAGTGAGTATCAATGCTATTGCATTCAAACTTGTTACACTTACTTACTATCATGAGGGAACTGGGCAGGCAAAGTTAGATAACTCTGGCATGCATTTTGACAGAATTATGTGCCCTTTTTATACTTAGAAAACTGAAAATTTTGGTTAAGTTTTGTGTTTAGGTCCATTTTATTCCTTAAGCATCAAAGCTATTGCTTTCATACTTGCAACACTTACTAACTTTCATAAGGGGACTGTGCAGGCAAAGTAATGTAACTCTGACTGGCATTTTGACAGAATTATGTGCCCTTTTTATACTTAGAAAATTGAAAATTTGATTAAGTTTTGTGTTTAGGTCCACTTTATTCCTACAGTATCAAAGCTTTTGCTTTCATACTTGCAACACTTATTAACTATCATAAGGGGACCGTGCAGGCAAAGTTATGTAACTCTGACTGGCATTTGGACGGAATTATGGGCCCTTTATACTTAGAAAATTGAAAATTTGGTTAAGATTTATGTTTTGGTCCACTTTACCCCTAAAGTATCATAGATATTGCTTTCATACTTGGAACACTCAAAAACTATCAAAAGGGTACAGTAAAAGGACAAGTTGCATAACTCTGGTTGTCATTGTTACGGAATTATGGCCCTTTTTTGACTTAGTAACTTTTAATATATTGTTAAATTTTGTGTTTCAATCCACTTTACTTCTTAAGTATCAAGGCTATTGCTTTCAAACTTCAAATACTTTCATGCTATCATGAGGTTACTGTACCTGGCAAGTTGAATTTTACCTTGACCTTTGAATGACCTTGACTCTCAAGGTCAAATTATTAAATTTTGCTAAAATTGCCATAACTTTTTTATTTATGATTAGATTTGATTGATACTTTGACCAAACTACTCTTACCTGACATACCACAATAGACTCCACCCAAACCGTCCCCCGTGCCCTCCCCCCCCTCCCCCCTCCCGCCCCCCCCCCTATTTTTTTTTTTAAGATAATCTCACAAATGACCACCACACCCTCACACTATACCCCCACCCCACCCCCCCCCCCACCCCACCCCCCCCACCCCAATTTTTTTTTTTTTTTTTTTTTAAGATCATCTCACAAATTACCACCACACCCTCACACTATTCACTTTTTTCTCGCTTTTTTGGAAGTAAATGTAATAAATGTCCACAACCCCACACTATACACCCCTCTTCACTCCACCCCTCCCTCCTTTGTGATTGAAAATGAGAGTCCCTTCACCTTTAAAAAGAAAATAGATGAGCGGTCTGCACCCGCAAGGCGGTGCTCTTGTTAGCTTTAGCTATCGAGTGCATACAAAATAGCTATCATGCGTGCAACAAGTAATATTGTGTTAACACAATTATTACATGTACTATCGGGTTCTATTAATCCACATAATACCTACAGTCAGTGACCTCTACAATATGTTTGTATAGGTACCTGAAATATTAAAAATGTGTGCCTGGCCTCTAAAGTTGCTTGTTAAGTCATCATATTGAATGATCTCAAACAATACAAATATGTGTATATTTTATCAAAAGGTTTAGTCCTCGTATTGCATGAGTTTGTTGTGAGTTGAAATCTGTAAATTATTGGTATTGGGATTATTCCTCAAAATGTAAAGTCCTCACACAGTAGGAGTTTGTTGTGAGTTTGATTCTGTAAAACATTTGTTTGTCCTCAAAAGGTACATGTAGTCCTCTTATTGTATGAGTAAATTGAGAGTTGTTATAAGTTGTTTTCTGCAAAGCTATTGTGTTAGTTAAGAGATTGTAGCCCTCATATTGTAGCAATTTAATATGAGTTGAAGTCAGTAAGACATCTGTTTTATTCAACAAAATGCAGTCCTTGTATTGCGAGAGATGTAGTGAGTTGACATCTGTTAAGCATTCGTTTTACTCCCCAAAATGTAGTCCTCACATTGTAGGAGTTGTTTTGAAGTGAATGATGCAAACCTCTTGTGTAAGTACTCAAAAGGTAAAGTCCTAACATTGTAGGATATTTTGTAACTTGAAAATGTAGCAAACATACCTTATCTTAACATTCTTGTTAGATCAATACTGCAAACAAACAATATTTTAAGTGTGTAAGTATCTAAACATTATACTGGTCAGCTGCGAACACATTTCCCTTTTGCAACAGTCCCAACATGTTTATATGTTACCTCATCTCTTAAGTTACGAATGACAATCACGGTTAAGTAAGTTTAGAATTGATTAAAATAGGCAGCGTAATTGGGAAGATGGATAATTTTAACATGTACAGCATACTTTTAACAAAATACTGCCCCAACACATCTCTAAATAACTGTTCTGTTTCTTAATGTATCAGATCTGTATTCATCCAGATCGAATTCATTTGTAAAATGATAATCTTGCAGTATTTAACAGTCATGTGACTTTTATACTATATGGTATTATTAGATGCATTTGACTATTTGGAATAGCAAAACACCCCACATGTCAAGAATTTATTCCGACATACTTGCAGTTTTTATTGCCATTATATAAAGTTTAAAATTATTGATTTATAGCGTGACATAACAGTGTGTTTTTTCATCCAAACTGGGGCTGGTATTCTGCAACATTCTAAATAGAAAAAAGGATAAATTTTTCCCAAATATGACCTAAAAATTCAAAATGAAAGGTTTAAAAAATATATTTAATTTTCGAATTCAACATTTATCCTATTAAAGGGGCCTGTTCACGTTTGGGTAAATTGACAAAATTGAAAAAAGTTGTTTCAGATTCACAAATTTTCGTTTTGGTTATGATATTTGTGAGAAAACAGTACATGTGTAATTCTGAACATTTACCATGCTCTTAAATAGCCATTATATGCATCTTTTGATGGTTTAAAAACCTGAAAATTATAAAGCATTGCAACGTGAAACAAATTAATAGTCGGAGAGTTCTGTTGTTGTTGTTATATTCTGTGAAACTACGAGGAATGGTTATATAAAGTATAAAATGCATCCGACATTGTATAAAGGATTGCCGAGAGGTTTAAATGGGAGACTTTTTACTCCAAGACTCAGGGGTCAGTGGTTTGAGCCCTGCGGAGGGTTACCTTTTTTTGCATTTTAAAATTTTATTCTTGATTTTTCCTGGATAATTTAAGATCAAATGTTTACATTTATCAATATTAAGAATTTAGTGACAAACTTCAAAACATGCCAAAATCTGTGAAAAGTCCCTTTTAAGCCTCAAAAAGGCATCCTCACAGTTGAGGTGTGTAGGGTTATAGTATGTAAAACAATTGTAAAACAAAAGTCCTATAGTATAGTTGTTTTGACAAAAATTAAGTAAAAAATATCCTGACTGTCAAGTTCTATAATTTGTTTAATTGTCTGAGCTTTTGTGACTTGAATAATATGTAAAACATATTATTTGTCATTGGAAAAAAGTTCTCATGGTAGGAGTTGGTTGAAAGCAATAAATGTGTGAAATCAAGCCAAGGTGATGAAACCTTTGTAAATGAATACATTAAAAAAATACTTTGAGCCTGCAGAAAATCTTTTCAATTAGCCTGCAGATAAGCTTTTCAAGGATCATGTAGATAAGCTTGTCAAACTCATTTGTAAATACACTTTAAAACAAAATTGAGGCATGATTAATTGAATTAAAATATTAATAATGTCAAGAAGCAAAGTTTTAATCAAACATAATTTGATTCATTTAACATGAACATTTTGGACAAACAAAATAGAGAAGTTTGCTTGTTTTGAATAAATTATATTTGTGTAGAATAATATTTTTACTTGCACCTACTACTTATACATGTAAAAAAGTTAGAGAAACAAAAACAAAGAGCAGACCCTGAAAACAACTACCTTTAAAATGTACTATTTGCTGTTTTTTGCAGAACCCCTAATGTTCAATTCTATTTGAAGCATCCTAAGTTTGTGTACATGCTGATGAGCCACTCAAGCTGAAACTTATTTTAGACTCTTAAGTTGATGGTACTAGTATAACCGGGTGCAGGATCAACGGGGTTTTAAGGGGATTACATATGGGGTAGACATAATATAAACACACAGTTAACAACTTTATTTTTGCAAATATCTCAAGTTTTAAAAATAAATTTGCAAAAATCTTTAGGTCATAACAGACAGTTTCAAACCTATTTATTTTAGCTTGCTTGCATTGAAAGCCTCAGACTCCTTAAAATGCCGTTTCCCAAATGCTGAGTCCGTTTCCTGGACTAGAACCACTACTTGGTGTCTTTATGGGAGATTTAAAAAACGCTTCCACTGTGGGTATTGAACGCGTGACCTCTCGGCGGACAGGCATCCATTACACCATGGGGACCTCATATATGTGATATCCATGGAAAAGTGAAGTTTTTAGTATAAATTGGAGTTTGTTGTTACATGAATTCTGAGAAACACGTGGGCTAGTCATCAAAATGTATAGTCCTCATTATGTAGGACTTTGTGAGCTTATTAATAATTTCCATACAACATTTGCATTCGTTCTCAAAAAGTGGAAACCTCTGTTTTAAGGAGTTTTTGTGTGTGTAAACTTTTCAAAAACTTGTTAATCCTCAATTGTTAAAATCATGTCCATTGTAAACCGGTTTCAACACCATATGAGTTTAATTGACCGTAGAAAGACAAACCAAGATGTTTTCATCTTGGGCCTGGTTGCTTGTTTTCAGAAGTTCGTTTTTTTTCGGGTTCAAAGCAATGCAGGGCAAGGAGATTATACTGCAGGGCGATTAGATTTTGGGCCTTCTTGCCACGCAGGGTGACTGGATCTGGAACAGTGATTTTTTATTTATTTTTGTTACAGCCTGTGCCATTTAGATTGGGAAAATTAGCGCGATAAACCATGAAATTGGGAAAAATAGCGCGATAAACCATGAAATTGGGAAAAATTGTAAATATGATTATAAGAACAGAATTAAAATTATTAAAGTATGTTTGACAGCATTTTTATATTATAAAGTGCTAATTTAATGTGTTCTTACAATGAAGTCAATGTTAAGTTAATATCCTTCCACATGCATATTGAACTTGCAATAATCTATATAGATTCTTGATTATACCATTTAATCATAACCTCTTTAACAGTAAGAATTTAATTCAGTATTTTTTTAATTAAATATCATATGGTGAAAACATGAACAAATATTTAAAAAAAAACGCTTTAGTGGTATTGCTATGTCAATGATGTATTAAATGGAGTTAAACTAATTTATTTCATTTCTTTACCTTTCAACATCTTGCACTTGACATCCTCTGTTAAATGCTATTTCGGTAAACTGTAAAGCGTGACAAACATAATAAAGCAGAATATGCATATGAATCTGATTATACACAGAATTACTAACATATAAATTATATCATGTTTGTCTCTTTCCATTTTCGAACGATACTCATCTTTAGGTAGACTTATGCCAATTTCCCAACACTGATTTCCGTGATGCACATTCACTGTGAAGATTTCTAATAAATATTTGTTGTTTTTATCTCAACATTGTATTTTGCGTTAATGGACACACGCATTAAATTATTCCGTAATAACCATATGATATCCGTTTTTAATTTGAATGTCATTAATCATTTTCGCCGCTCATCGCAAATTTCTCCTCTGCTTGCCGCCATCTTGAACGTGTGTAAAATAACAGGCGTTTACAATCGGGATACATCAACTCTCGTCGGTATCCTCCGCAATAGTGAGAGAGATGTGGATAGTAACGTAAAATTGTATTCGGCTAAATTCGCGAACAATACGTAAGTTAGTTGTCGTTCGGCGACGACTCGACAAGCTCGATCGGCACTCGTTCGAAAATTATTGATAAATTACATTTTAATCTTATTGGCTTTATGAGGAAAATTTTGTCTTTTGGGGAAATTTTAATCAATTTTTGGGAAAAGACGTCATTTTTTGCAATTGGGAAGCAGCCGACTATCGGCTGTAATTTTGGGCAAAAAAAATCAATGCTGGAATAATCTGTAGATGCCTACCATGTTTATTTTTTTGTGAGTTGAAACATATGTTTGCAATGTCGAACAAGTTCAAATGTTTTATAATTATATTGTGAAAGTTTGTACATATTTTGTGTTCCAGCCCTAAGGTTGTGATTGATTTTGTTTTAATTAAAATCTAAAATTAGTGTGTTGTACATTGATTTCTGTTAAACAAGAGTGTAAGTTATCAGAAAGGAAAGTCCTCATATTGTTGGAGTTTGTTGTGTTAAAGGGAAAGTCCTCATATTGTTTGAGATTGTTGTATATAATATTATGTAAAACAAGTGTGTAAGTCATCCAAAATGAAAGTCCTCATATTGTTGGAGTTTGATGTATGTTGAATTATGAAAAAACTAATGTGAACGTTATCAAAAGTTAAAGTCCTCATATTGCTTGAGATTGTTGTGTGTTGAATAATGTTAAAAAAGCGTGTAAGTAATCAAAAGGGACAGTGCTCATATTGATTGAGTTTGTTGTATGTTGAATTATGAAAAAACATGTTAAGTTATCAAATGGTAAAGTCCTCATATTGTTGGAGTTTGTTGTGTATTGACTAATGTAAAACAAAATGTGTAAGAAATCAAAAGGGACAGTCCTCACAGTTCATGATTGTTGGTGAGTTCTAGTATGTAAAACAATTGTGAAACAAAAGTCCTCCTATACTATAGTGTTTTTTTTAATTATATTAAAAGTATCCTGAAAGTGATATTCCTTAATTTGTTTAATTGTCAGAGTATTTGTGACTTGAATAATATGATAAATATTTTCTATGTAATTGGAAAAAATCCTCAATGTAGGAGTTGGTTGAAAGCAATAAATGTTTGAAATCAAACCAAGGTAATGATTACCATTTGTAAATAAATAAATTTAAAAATACTCTGAGCCTGCAGATAAGCTTTTTCCAACTCATTTGAAAATGCACTATAAAACAAAAATTTAGGCATGAAAAATGGATTTAAAATATTGATAATGCTAAGAAGCAAAGTTCACATTTAACCAGTCTTCACGCTAACTATAAGCCTGACAGCCCGGGACTGGGTAAATGTTAATCGGGCTACTAGAAATTAATAATTTATATAGTTGGGCTATTGGATTTTTTGTCTGTTTCTAATAAAGCATCATATGCCGGGCTAGTGGTTGAAATATATTTACCGTGAAGACTGCATTTAACATATATTATCTCATTTAACATGACAATTTTGGACAAATACCCTGATATAGAGAAATTTGCATGTTTTAACTCTGAAAACAGCTACCTATTTAATTTACCTTTTGCTGTTTTACAAGGCGTCCAAAGGTTCACCTGACCACCACAACTCTTTTCGGAGTGTCTGAAGTTCGTGTACGTGCTGGGAAGCCACTTACAATGAAACTGGGCATTACCGGTTCTCCAACTCCCATTGTCATCTGGGCTAAAGAAGGAAAACCCATTCCAAGGGTAATTATCTATTAGTATTTAAATCTTTGGGACCAGTTTAGTGTTTTCAATTATATTAAACCAGTAACCCATTCAATATGTTTAACCATTTCAGAGTGAAACAAAGGTAATTGTACATGTACTTACCTAAACGGTTTATAAATAATACTTAATCCACTGACTTTCTAATTAAAATGTGTTTTTTGTAAGTAAAACGTATCCTTCATCGTTGTACATGTATGACATGCACTTCACATAAAATAAATATTAATTATATGATGCCCGTTGTTAATGCTATGGTTACTTGTCATTTCTGCTAAGCTTCGTTATTTCTTTTTATTGTCTGCCATCTTAGAAGCACATTTTTTTGTGCAGCGCCATGTAAAATCGTATACAACCGCCAAAGTTCGCGACAACTCGAGAAGCTCCATTGACGTTGGAATCATTCTCGGATTTTTTATATTTTCTTCAGTGTTCTTATGTCGGTTGATAATGATACATTATTTGACAAGAATTACCTTTTTTATTTCCGGAAATATCAGGAACCATTAATCAAGAAATAATGTTGTTTTGAAAACTGCAAAGGGGTTGCAATCTTAGGAAGCAAAAAATATTGGACAGTAAGTCTGGCGCTCATGCATTTCACTTTTGGCTTTTTGAAATATTTGTCGGCAATTTCCAACGGCCAGACGGGCATTTACCATGTCTAGGCTCTAGTTCTCAACTAACCATCAAATATTAACAATTTGCAAACCTATCTTTACTTCCATTAGCTGCAACACATGTTATTGTTAGTCAAATGTATTTTGGTTGACTTATATTGTAGGCTCGCACCTCATTACTATACTACACTAGAGCTCCCAAAAGCAGATCATTGTGACACTGGAAACTACCTTGTGACTGTTGAAAACGAACATGGCAGAGATTCTGCAGATATTCCGGTCTTAGTTATTGGTATGTTAAATTTTGCAATGTCTCAATAGCAAGTTCAAGTTTCTACACTGGCAATTGTCAAAAGCAACAATAAATATCTGAGTTGATAAAAAATTAACAAACTGCTAATAATTTCTCTATCAAAGATATATTATTTATTTGCATAATATGTCTTGTAATGCCCCAGGTAGGGTGGCATATAGCAGTCGAACTTACTGTCCATCAGTCAGTATGTGTGTATGTCAGTATGTGTGTATGTCAGTATGTGTGTATGTGAGTCTGTCCGTCCGTCCGAAAAAAAACTTTTAACGTTTGCCATAACTTTTGCATTATTGAAGATAGAAACTTGATATTTGGCATACATGTGTATCTCATGAAGCTGCACATTTTGAGTGGTGGAAGTTCACGGTCAAGGTCATCCTTCAAGGTCAAATGTCTAATATATGGCGTCTGTCTGTCCGTCCAAAAACTTTAACATTGGCTATAACTTTTTCACTATTGAAGATTGCAACTTGATAATTGAATGCATGTGTATCTCATGGAGCTGAACATTTTGAGTGGTGAAAGGTCAAGGTGAAGGTCATCCTTTAAGGTCAAATGTCAAATATATGGCGTCTGTCTGTCCGAAAACTTTAACAATGGCCATAACTTTTTTAATATTGAAGATAGCAACTTGATATTTGGCATGCACGTGTATCTCATGAAGCTGCACATTTTGAGTGGTAAAAGTTCAAGGTCAAGGTTATCCTTCAAGGTAAAATGTCAAAAAAAAATTCAAAGCGTTGTTCTCATGGAGCTGCACATTTTGAGTGGTGGAAGTTCAAGGTCAAGGTCATTCTTCAAGGTCAAAGGTCAATAAATAAAAATATTTCAAAGCGGTGCAATATGGGGCATTGTGTTTCTGACGAACACATCTCTTGTTGTAACCATAATTGCTGTGCTAGTGTTCTGTGTTGTTACTAATAGCCTCTTCATAAAATTAACAAATAGTCAAATTGTTTTGCAGACAAGCCTGGACCCCCGGACGGTCCTTTGGAGGTCAGTGATGCGTTTGCGGACTCCTGCCAATTGGCTTGGAAACCACCTCAGGACAAAGGAAACTAACCAATAATCGTTGAGTCTTATTAATTACAATTTTTATTCTTTGATTAAGGCTTGTTTACCATGAATACAACTATTGAAAATGAAATTGTTGTTCTTGGGCATATTTTGTTTAGAAATCATTTTCAATGATTTAAACTGAACTTATTTAATGACAGAAAATATATTTGTGTTAGTGTTTGACACAACAATATATCTCTTAAGTTACCTATTTCATTCAATTGAAAACAATATTCAAGTTTTAGATGTTGCCACGTAAACCGATTATGGAATGTACTCTTGATTTAGGTTACACAGTAGAAAAATTCCAGGAGGGCTTGTACTTCTGGGAAAAGGTGCCTGGCATGCCGATGTGCAAGTCCATAATAGTCACTGGACTGAAGACTGGAGTCAAGTTCAAGTTCAGGGTCATGGCTGAGAACATATACGGAATAGGAGAGCCCTTAGAGACAGATTTCCCAGTGTTAGTCAAGAATAGATTTGGTGAGATAATGCTTTTTTTCTAGTCAGTGTTCACAAATTCCGTTAACAAATGTCTTGTGTAGTTGTTGTTATTTGTGTCCTTGGAACAATTCAGCTCCATATTCTAGTATCCATTTGCTTTCTGTATTTCTCATGACCCAAAAGGGAGGCATATAGTAACTGCATTGTCAGTCAGTCTGTCCTTCCATCCATCCATCAGTCTTGCTCTCTTCATGCGTGGAGTATAACTGAAAATATTGAAGGGATTTTCAAAAGGTGTAGTCCTCAGTATGTAGGAGATTGTTGATAGTCCAATTATGTAAAATTGTGTATATTTCTAGCCCTCATGTTGTAGGGGTTGCTGACTTGTGTGTTTAATAACAAAACAAATAGTTTTATGCCCCCATTACATAGGTTCTGGGGGCATATTAAAATCGCACCGTCCGTTAGTTTGTCAGTCAGTTAGTCAGTCCGTTAGTCCGTCCGGTTTAGTTTCCGCTCAATAAGTCAAGCAATTGTCATCAGATCTTTACCAAACTTCATGAAATTGTGTAAGGCAATAACATCTGGGTCAAGTTCGATAATCTGCCAAATTGACCTAGACACTCTTGAGTTACGGCCCTTGAATCATCATAAAATTGGGTTTTTCTTGTTTCCGCTCAATAACTTGAGCAATTGTCATCAGATCTTCACCAAACTTTTTGAAAATGTGTAAGGCAATAACATCTATTTCAAGTTCGATTCTCGGTCAAATTCACCCTGACACCCTGACACTGCTGAGTTACAGCCCTTGAATCATCGTAAAATTGGGTTTTATCTGGTTTCCGCTCAATAACTCTAGCAAATACCAAAGGATCTTTGCCACTCTTCATAAAAATGTGTAAGGCAAAAACATCAAGGTCAAGTTCGATATTCGGCCAAATCGACCAAGACACTCCTGAGTTACGGCCTTTGAATCATTGAAAAATTGTGTTTTTTCTCGTTTCAATTCAATAACTCGAGCAATTGTCATAGGATCTTTACCACACTTCATAAAAATGTGTAAGGCAATAAGATCTAGGCCAAGTTCGATAATTTTCCATATTGAACCAGACAATCTTGAGTTACGGCCCTTGAATCATCAAAAAATTGCGGTTTTTCATGTTTCCGCTCAATAACTCAAGCAAATTTCATAGGATCTCCGCCACACTTCATGAAAATGTGTAAGGTCATAAAATCTAGGTCAAGTATGATAATCAACCAAATCGACTAGGACACTCCTGAGTTACGGTCCTTGAATCATCGGAAAATTGAGTTTTTGTCCTTACGTTATGAAGTTGTGCATGTTGGATTATTATTGTCCTATATCAAAATTGAACTCTTTTTATATTCCCCCGGTAGGGTGGTATATAGCAGTTGCACTGTCCGTCCATCTGTCTGTCCGTCGCACTTTTGCGTTTAGGTTTAAAAAATGCTCATATCTTCTATGGCGCTTCAGATGTAACCTTCATATTTGGTATGCATGGGTATATAGACAAGGCCTTTCCATACGCACACAAATTTTGACCCCTTTGACTTGAACTTAGGGTTCGCGTTTAGGTTTCGAAATCTGTGTTTAGGTTTCGAAAAAGCGTTTTTTCGGGGCATATGTCCTCCGATGGAGACAGCTCTTGTTAAATCTATTTATATTAGCTTGCTAGCATCAAAAGCCTCAGAGTTATTGAAATGCTCTCGAGTCCATTTCCAAGACATAGAATCAGTACTTGTGTCTTTATTGGAGATCTAAAGAACTTTCCCACAGTGGGTATCGAACACGTGACCTCCCAGCAGACATCAATTACACCACGATGACCTCATATAGTATGTGATATCCATGGAAAAGTGAAGTCTTTAGTAAATATTGGAGTTTGTTGTGACATGAATTCAGAGAAACATGTGGGCTAGTCATCAAAATGTAAAGTCCTCATAATGTAGGACTTTGTGAGGTAATGAAGAATTTCCATACCAAAATATATAGTCCTCATTATGTAGGAGTTTGTGAGTTGATTAAGAATTTCAATACAACAATGTATAGTCCTCATTATGTAGGGGTTTGTGAGTTTATTAATAATTTCCATACAACATTTGCCTTAGTTCTCAATAACTGGAAACCTCCGTTTTAAGGAGTTTTTTGTGTGTAAACCTTTTAAAACTTGTTAATCCTAAATAGTTGAAATCATTTTCATGGTAAACCGGATTCAACACCATATAAGTTTGATTGATTGAGGAATGGCAAATCAAGATGTTTTTATTTTGGACGTGGTTGCTTATTTTCAGAAGTTGTGTTTTTTCAATTTAAAAACAATGCAGGGCGAGGAGATTAAACTGCGGGGAAATATGGTTTTGAGGCATTCTTACCCTGCAGGGTGAGTGGCTCTGGAAACATGTGTGGATGCCTGCCATGTTTCTTGTTTGTGAGTTTAAACATGTTTGCAATGTCGAACAAGTTCAAATGTATTTTAATTATATTGTGAACTTTTGTCATCAAAAGTCATCAAAAGGGAAAGTCCTCATATTGTTGGAGTTTGTTGTATGTTGAATTATGAAAAAACTTATGTGTAAACATAAAAACATATCAAAAGGTAAAGTCCTCATATTGTTGGAGTTTGTTGTGAGTTGAATTATATAAAACAAATTTGTCAGTCAAAGGAAAGTCTTCACAGTTTAGAATTTTTTTAAGGCTTTAGACAAAGTATGTAATACCATTATAAAACAAAAGTACTTATAAAGAATGTATTTTTGTTATAAAAATTGTGTTAAAAAAAATATTGAAAGTGAAGTTTGTTAATTTGTTATATTTTAAAGAGTTTTCATGACTTAAATAATATGTTGAACATTTTATTTGTTATTAAAAAAAACTTGTTTTAGGAGGTGGTTGAAAGCAATAAATATGTGAAATCAAGCCAAGGTAATGATAACCATTTGTAAATGAATACATTAAAAAATACGTTGAGCCTGCAGATAAGCTTTTCAAACTCATTTGTAAATACACTACAAAACAAAAATTGGGGGATGTAAAATGGATTTAAAATAATGATAATGCCAAGAAGCAAAGTTCGCATTTAACATAATTGTCTCATTTAACACGACACTTGTGGACTAATACCCAGATAAAGAGAAATTTTCTTGTTTTAATATATTTGTGTAGAAAAATATTTTGATTTGCACCTACAACTATACTAGCTAGAGAAGCTTAAACTTGACAAAGAGCAAAATTTGAAAACAGCTACCTATTAAATTTTCCTTTTGCTGTTTTTACAGAGTCCCCAAAGGTTCACCTGACCAACACATCTCTTTCTTGAGCGTCTGAAGTTTGTGTATGTGCTGGGGAGCCACTTACGATGAAACTGGGCATTACCGGTTCTCCTACTCCCACTGTCATCTGGACCAAAAAAGGAAAACCCATCCCAAGGGTAATTATGTATTGATATTTAAATCTTTGGGACCAGGTTAGTGTTTTGAATAATATTCAATTTGTTTCGCCATTTCCGAGTGAAACAAAAGTAATTGTACATGTACTCACCTAAACAGATTAAAAATACTACTGATTATTTCTAATTAAAATATATTTTGTGTATGCAAAACGTTTCCTCCATCGTTGAATGACACGCACTTAACATTAATAAATACTAATTATATCATGTCTGTCATTAATTTTATCGTCAATTATAATTTTCTGAGCCTCGTAATTTGCTTTTATTGTCTGCCATCTTGGAAGCACATTTTTTGTGCAACGCCATGTAAAATCATATACGACCATGTGGCGGGCTTTTCTGCATTCCCGACAACTCAAGAAGCTCCATTTATTTTGGGAATCATTACCAGAATGTTTTGATGCTGCAGTGTTCTAATGTCGGTTGTTAAGATATATGACGAGAATTATCTTTTCATTTCCGGAAATATCAGGAACCATTAATCACGATATAATGTTGTTTTGAACACCGCAATGGAGTTGCAATCTTTGGTATCAAACATTATTGGACAGTAAGGCTAACGATCTTGCATTCACCTTCGGCCTTTTGAAATGTTTGTCGGCAATGTCCTACGGACAGGCATTCCCCATGTCTGGGCTCTAGTTTTAAACTAACCATCAAATATAAACAATTTGCAAACCTACCTTAACCTCCATCAGCTGCAACATATTTTATTATTAGTCAAGTCTATTTTGGTTGACATATTGTAGGCGCGCACCTCCAACACTAATGACTGTACTACACTAGAGCTCCTAAAAGCACATCATGGGGACACTGGAAACTACCTTGTGATTGTTGAAAACGATCATGGCAGAGATTTTGCAGATATTCCGTTCATCATTATTGGTATGTTAAATTTTGCAATTTGTCAGTAACAAAAAAAACATTTACCAGTTCAGTTTTATGCTGTTTGCACATAGCCATTTTCACTTTGCTTCTAGCGGGAAAGGGTTATATGCATAAAATGTTTTGTTTGTTACCATAATTTCCGTGCCAGTGTTCTGTTTTGTAACAAATAGTCTCTTCATAAAATTTACAAGTAGTCTAATTGTTTTGCAGACAAGTGTGGACCCCCCGAAGGTCCTCTGGAGGTCAGTGATGTGTTTGCGGACTCCTGCTGATTGGCATGGAAACCACCTCAGGACAAAAGAAACTTACCAATTATCGGTAAGTCCTATTAATTACAATTTATATTCTCTGATTTAGGCTCGTTTACCATGAATACAACTATTGAAAATGAAATTTTTGTTCTTGGGCATATTATTCACCCGGGAAATTTTCGGGGAGCATATAGCTGCCAGTTTGTCCTTCCTTCCTTCTTTCCTTCTTTCCTTCCTTCCTACCTTCCTTCCTTCCTTCCTTCCTTCCGTCACACTTTTGTTACAGTTTGTCATTGCGACTTTGATATTTTACTGATCTCTTACATATTTGGCATGTAGGTACCTTGCATGAAATCTCTACCTTTAGATGAGGTTTGAGGTCACTGTGGTCAAGGTCACAAAGGCTAATAATAGATTTTTCCGTCACACTTTTGTTACAGTGTCTCATTGCTCCTTCAATATTTTACTGATCTCTTACATATTTTGCATGTAGGTACCTTGCATGAACCTCTACCTTTTGATGAGGTTTGAGGTCACTGTTGTCAAGGTCAAGGTCATCGAGGCTAGTAATAGATTTTTCCGTCACACTTTAGTTACAGTTTCTCATAGCGCCTTCAATATTTTACTGATCTCTTACATATTTGGCATGTAGGTACCTTGCATGGACCACTACCTTTTGATGAGGTTTGAGGTCACTGGGGTCAAGGTCACCGAGGCTAAACATAGATTTTGTTAGGTGGATATTAACACATAGATTGACAAAGCGCATCAACGGGGAGCATCCATCTGTTTCACTGATATTCTTGTTTTGTAAAGAAATCATTTTCAATGCATAAACTGAACTTATTTAATGACAGAAAATATATTTGTGTTAGTGTTTGACACAACAATATATCTTTTAAGTTACCTTTCCCTATTTCAATCAATTGGAAACAATATTCCAGTTTTGGATGTTGCCATGTAAACAGATTATGGAATGCACTCTTGATTTAGGTTACACAGTAGAGAAATGCCAGGAGGGCTCAGACTTCTGGGAAAAGGTGCCTGGCATACCGATGTGCAAGTCCAGAATAGTCACTGGACTGAAGACTGGAGTCAAGTTCAAGTTCAGGGTCATGGCTAAGAACATATACGGAATAGCAGAGCCCTTAGAGACAGACTGCCCAGTGTTAGTCAAGAATCGATTTGGTGAGAAAATGCTTTTTTCTAGTAGTGTTCATAAATTCAGTTAACAAATGTGTTTTGTAGTTGTTGTTATTTGTGTCCTTGGAACAATTCAGCTCCATTTTCTAGTATCAATTTCCTTGCTGTTGATTTTATGAACCCAAAGGGAGGCATATAGAATCGTCAGTCCGTCCATCAATCCATCAGTCTTTCCCGCTTCTTGCATGGAGTAGAACTGGAAGTATTGAATAGATTTTTAAAAGGTGTAGTCCTCATTGTTTAGGAGTTTGTTGTGATTCGAAATATGTAATCATTTGTTATATTTCTAGTCCTCCTGCTGTAGGGATTGTTGACTGTGTGTTTGATAACGAAACACATATGTGTGATATCCATGAAATATTGAAGTCCTTAGTATATATTGAAGTTTGTTGTGACGTGAATTCTGGGAAGCATGTGTGCAAGTCATCAAAATGTATAGTCCTCATTTTGTTGGAGTTTGTTATTTGATTTTTATAAAACATCCTCAAAAAGTGGAAACCTCAGTTTTAGGGAATTTGTTGTGTGTTTACTTTTGTAAAACTTGTTGGTCCTCAATTTTTAAAAACATTTCCATGGTAGACCTAAGAAAATAATTCAGTTATACAGCTGGGGACAGGTTTAGACATGCCTTTTGTGGTGAGTCGTGGTTATGGGTTTTCGTTATAAGTACCGTAATTACTCATAAGTTTCCAAAAACCTTAAATTTTCTGACATCCCTAGTTTTAGCAATTATTATTCTTTGGAAGCCCAGATTGTCATCTACAATTAATGACTCGTACAGCTGAATTTCGTCTCAAGGTCAAGGTCACAGTGAACACTTGATAATTGTACATATAACTAATATTAGATATTGAGTGTATATGTTTGTGTCGTGCTCATGGTATAGGTCTTCTTTATGCATGGAGATAATTAAGTGTGGCACAAATGTTCACCATCACCATCAGATGTGTCTTGAACAAGTTTAAGTTCCCTTGGTTCAGATCAAGGTCACACTTGAAGTACAAATGTTTTATAAATCTTGAAATTATTTCAATACCTGTCGGTTGTGTCCAGAACAGGACATTGAGGGAATTTGAAGTTGTAGTGCGTAATAGATGGTGGACATATTTTGATATTTTATGTTTACTATGATCAGTTTCACAGACAAGAATCATTTCACTGGGCTGAATTAGTCACTTATAAAATGTAAATGAAGTTTTCAATCATGGAAGGTTTTATGTAACTTTGAGAGTATCATTTCATGACATATAGTTATATGAGTATATTTATGCATTTCATGATCATGTTTCTTGAGTAAAAGCTGAATATTGTGTTAATATTAAAATGTGTTGCAGGTAGTGCCTTCCACTGACAAGTGACAAGAATAATTGTTCACAATAATATGAAGGGGCATGGGCTTGTTATTAATTGTTCATCCAGAGCAAAACACATCTTATTTGCTTCAAACTTCAAACTTATACTATTAAGCAGCCATAATTAACACACTAGGTATCATCTGGAATGTTAGCAGTAATCTTAGCAAATCAATATATTGGTGTAGAAGTAGAAACAAAACAACATGTACTAGTTCTTTTCTTAAATAATGAGTCCCTTTTGGTGATTAATTTTGGTGTCTTGTTTAACTCAAAGAGTATTGCTACTAAAGTGACGAAACTTAACCAACATACTATTATCACTAGCATGTAAAAATGTGCACAAAAAAATGCTGGTCATATTTTTAACACAATCATAATAATGGCCCTATTTAGGAACAACAATACACTCTTGAAAAACTGATCATATTATAGGGACATCTGCAGCAGGCAGTTTGGCCTGCAGCATCAAGGAGAACTATGTTAACTCTTACTCATAAAGGTTTTAGTTGTATCATCATGAAACTTGTTGATAAAATCTGGGCCAAGTTTTATAAGCAGTCAGATACTACTTTTAATCCTATCATCAATCGTGGTCAAAATGTTTGTGGGCATATACTCTCAGCCAAGTGAAGTGCAATAACCTGAAGCACTTTTAAATTACCCTTGAATTACCAAAAAATGTACCAAATTAATGTTCTCTAACTAAAATAGGCTAATCATCTTAATCCTTGTGGTATTCCTTTCCTATAGATACATGTTTAATTAATTGTTAATTAAAAAACTGTACTTTTATTGTAGAGCCGGCTGCCAAGAAGACAGTAATTTGGAAGAAGATTCTGAAGAAGATACACCAGTTGTTGATACAGTTGCTCTGTCCACAGCTACAACCAACAAGTCCAAACCCACAACCAGCCAGTCCAAAGCCACAACCAGCCAGTCCAAAGTTTCAACCAAAGCAACAACCAGCTTTGTCGGAAAGAAAGCGCAGAAAAGAAAAATGTGGTCTGTTGAAGAACAAGCTGCTGTTGAGCGACAACTGGGAAAATATCTTCACACTTCAAAGCTGCCAGATAAACACGAGATTGAGGAGAGCCGAAAAAAAGAACCTGTATTGTTGAACAGACCTTGGCAACAAGTGAAAAGCTACATTAAAATATGTAAAGTTTCAATGCAGAGAAGATTAAACAGTGCAAACTAAACAAGCTGTGTGTTTTGTGTCAAGCCAGCAGGGGTGAACTACTGGTTTATTTCCTTGAAAAGCATGTCTTAGTTACAAGGCTTATTGTGTATAAACATTCATCACTATTTATCTTTTGTTCGTATTTTACATTAACATTCGACCTTGTACTCATGTCCTTCGGATTTTTTGTTGCGCATAATCAAAAAGGATAAATGCTAGGAATGAAACTTTACAAACATTAATATCCCAGCATGAGAACTTATTCCCCTGTGTATTTTGGTCCTTTTTTCTACATAATTGGAGTTATGAGACAACTGGAATATAGGGGAATCAGTGTCCTTAGGACACGTGTTGAATTGTTCTTTTTTATCTTCATTTTATATGCGTGATGTGCTCACATAAAGTTTTGTTTTATTTTTGGGACTGCTTTTCATGTGAGTCCAATTTCTGTATTATCTACATGTAGTGCTCCATCAAGGCCTTAATGGAAGGTTGCCCCGCCCTTCCTTTCCAATGATTTGTAACTTGATTTGTAACATTATTGACAGTGTGTTATGGCGCATATGTAGTAGCAGCTGTTTTTCTTAGTATAAATTACTTTTTTGGATTTGTGTTGCATATTACTCAAAAGGATTTACTGCTAGAGTAGTATACATATAAATGTATTGATCAGCATCTGCACTTTTATTATACGCTTTTGTAACAACAGGCATGTTCTTTGTTAAATTTATTTTGCAAAAGTACAACAAACCTTTAACCCACAATGGTATCTTTAAGCAGCTTTTAGCTCCATATTTTGAAGAAATGGCTTTTCTTCTTGCCCCATCTTCAGCCTTTGAACTACATGTAGCTTAAAGTTAAAACTTTTTCTGTAAGCTAGTTTCATGTGATTTCAATGTCTGTATTATCTACATGCAGTGCTCCAGCTAGGCCTTAATGGAAGGGTGTCCCGCCCTGCCCTTCCGAAGTCCCGCCCTGCCCTTCTGAGGCCCCGCCCTGCCCTTCTGAGGCCCCGCCCTGCCCTTTTATTAAAAAAATGAGTTAATAGCTTTTTTTTATCTCCTAAAGATGTTTCATTAATAAACCCATATGTTTTGTGCTGGGTTACTTGTTTGAATAATTATATTTCGTCAATATAATGATAAATTGATGACTGTAATTGGTTTATGTGTGGACTATTTCTTAATATTTGATGTGTTTAATTTCACTAAATGTTACAATTTATAAGTTTCAAGAGACATATATGTTGGAGTGTGTTATTGTATGAGTGTTGGTATTTTTCGCCTCATTACGTGTGGACATGAATGTCAATAGATTGGAATTAGAAGATGATAATGTCGTACATGATCTCATGACCATACTATCATTTTGTTTTGACTTATTAATATAATGCAACATACATGTCGTCTACTGTTATTACATAAATATAGTACAACATACATGTCATCTACTGAATGTAATAATTTGTTTGACAGACATTTTGTGGATTTTTCAAGACAGCATATTTTCCAAAATACATAAAGATCACTTACGTAACTTTTTGCATTCAAAATATTTCAGTGTTACAATTATGGTAACTGCTTCTTTCTGATTGTTTTAAAAAAGACATCTCAATTGAGAGTTGTGTTTTGTTTTACAAATTTTATTTTAATACTAATAAGAAAATTGGAATACCGAAAAATATTTATTATTTTAATAAAACAGTGTTCAGTAACACAAAAGCTGATAAGTCATATAACTGACATTTTTAGCTTTATAATATTTAGTAGTACCTGAGTAGTTACCTCGTTGATTAAAATATTTTAATCAAAAGTGTGTTGCTTTTTTGTATAATTATGCCCCCCTTCAAAGAAGACGGGGTATGTTGTTTTGCTGGATGTCGGTCTGTCTGTCCGTCTGTTTGTCGGTAGATCAGTTCGTTTCTGATGAATAACTCTTCAACGAATTGACGATTGGCTTGATACTTCACATGTGCATTGGCCTTTGACAGCAGATGACCACTATTGAAATTGGGGTCAAAGGTCACTGTCACAATAAGTGTAAAAATCGTTTTTGATCAATAACTCATCAACAAATTTACCGTTTGGCTTGATACTTCCCATGTGCATTTACCTTAAACAGTAGCTGACCACTATTGAAATATGGTTCTAAAGTCACTGTCACAATAAGTGTGAAAATCGTTTCTGATTAATAACTCATCAACGAATTGACCGATTGGCTTGATACTCCACATGTGCATTGGCCTTGGACAGTAGATGACACCTATTGAAATTTGGGTCACTAGGTCAAAGGTCAAGGTCTGTCACAATAAGTGTTAACATTGTTTCCAATCAATAACACGCCAACAAATTGAACGATTGGCTTGATTCTTCACATGTGCATTGTCCTAGGACAGTAGAAGACCCCTATTGAAATTCGGGTCACGAGTTCAAAGCCCTGTTTGTGGGGCATACGTTTCTGATGCTTCTGTTATTGATTATGTTCGCTCTAAAATTACATGTTATTGATTAACTAACAAAACATAACATTAAAATTGTTCACTGGAAATGGTTAAGAATTGGTTTGGACGGTATCGAATGTCATTTCAGAAAAACTGTTTAACACGAATAACTTATACGTAATAAATTGTTTCGCGGGTCTGTTTATACGTTCCTCTAGATTACGTTTCAAAGACCTTTTTATGCGTGCAACACTTTCAAATCAAACACTATCTACTCGGTGCAGCAGTTGAAATATTCGTTAAAAGCAAATGAAATTACCACTTTGTCAGTGAACATGCTTATATTTGACCGATGTTGCGAGGGCTTAACAATGGACACATACCGACAGTCCGAGGACTTCTTTTTAAAGACCTAAACTTGACGTGCACAATGAAAAGTGAGCTTTATGTATGTATAAGTAATTTCATAAAGTTAATGAATGTTAATTTAAATATCAATACGTTTGGTACAAGTATTTATACATACGTAAATAAGTGTGCATTCAAATATATGTAATTATTTGGAAAAATGATGACCATGAAGTAACGTTAAACATTATAAGCATATTTCAAACGTGAACTCGTATGCTAGATGGTCTATATAAGCCATTGCAAAATGCACGGAACTTGGAAATGTTTGTAGCGGATCGTAATACCAAGCACGTATATTTTCACTTTAAAGCACATATAAATTGCTTTGCGAAGCGAACATACTTTGGACAGGGTAATTTCCATAATATAAGAAATAACTGCAAGGTATTGATTTAATATATTGTATAAAAATCAAGAATATGCATATTAAATGTATAGGAATCATGAAACTCAAAAAATATCAGAATATAAATTTTTCATTACACCCGCTAGTATTTCCTTTAAGGCAAGTAACTAATTGCCTTAACAGTACATGACTACAAACAAAGCGACATAAAACACAAACAAATGTTTGACGAAGTAAGCTTCGAATACAAAGGGATACTTCTAACTGCTATCATGTTTCGTTGATTATAATACCCCGCACCGTTACTAAGTAAAGTGGGTATCTGGAATCAACATGGACGTCTGTCCGCAAGTTTGTCTGTCCGTGGACAAACTCTTGTCCGCAGGCGTTCCTACACTTCCACATACAACATTCGAACTTGAAGGCATTGTTTCTTATGATATGAAGTTGTGTATGTGCGAATTGCATCATCCTACGATACATATTACAACAGATATGCTCATCTTAGACATTCTTTTACCACTTGCTACATATTACAACATGCGGAGTTGTGGTGTATTATTCGCAAGTATTGTGACAATTCTAGTATTGTATGGCAGGTTAAAAATTGACATATGTACCGGAAAGTATAATTCAGCATTTGTATTAGATTCATAACATTTTGGTGACACAAATACATTGTTTATTTTCTGATATATTGCAAAACATATTTGAGTTAATTGTCCTCGCAAAGATATATACCTTAGATTTGTGCTTATGTGCTTACCGACAGTTCGAGGACTGCTTTTTATGCCTCCCGGATCAAATGATCGGGTGTATGTTGTTTTTGCCTGTCTGTCTGTCTGTCATTACCTTGGTCATAACTTTTGCAATATTGATGATAGCAACTTGATATTTGGCATGCATGTGTATCTCATGGGTCTGCACATTTTGAGTGGTGAAAGATCAAGGTCAAGGTCATCCTTGAAGGTCAAAACTTATTTGAGTAAATTGTCCTCGCAAAGATGTATACCTTAGTTTTGTGCTTATGATGTCTTGTCAGTGTAAATAAACATTGACAACAAAACACTGTCCTCAAAGCGATGATAGCATGCGATTGTCCTCTGGCCGCATTTAATTGTTGACATAATTTTAAATTGAATTTATGAAGAAACGGTTTACATAATGTCAACGATACTCAGAATACAAACAAATGGTTTGTCAGTGCAACGCCTCATTACATTTTTTTAAGTGTAGATGCGTTCCTTAAAAATGGTCCTCCAAGCCCCGAAGTAAGTCAAGGTCCTCACATTGTATACCATACACGTATGTGTGCGTGTGTGCGTGTGTGCGTGTGTGCGTGTGTGCGTGTGTGCGTGTGTGCGTGTGTGCGTGTGTGTGTGTGTGTGTGTGTGTGTGTGTGTGTGTGTGTGTGTGTGTGTGTGTGTGTGTGTGTGTGTGTGTGTGTGTGTGTGTGTGTGTGTGTGTGTGTGTGTGTGTGTGTGTGTGTGTGTGTGTGTGTGTGTGTGTGTGTGTGTGTGTGTGTGTGTGTGTGTGTGTGTGAGGGTGTGGGTGTGTGTGTGTGTGTGTGTGTGTGTGTGTGTGTGTGTGTGTGGTGTGTGTGTGTGTGTGTGTGTGTGTGTGTGTGTGTGTGTGTGTGTGTGTGTGTGTGTGTGTGTGTGTGTGTGTGTGTGTGTGTGTGTGTGTGTGTGTGTGTGTGTGTGTGTTGTGTGTGTGTGTGTGTGTGTGTGTGTGTGTGTGTGTGTGTGTGTGTGTGTGTGTGTGTGTGTGTGTGTGTGTGTGTGTGTGTGTGTGTGTGTGTGTGTGTGTGTGTGTGTGTGTGTGTGTGTGTGTGAGCTCATGTTTACCTAGAAGTAAGTTTCATTCCTTGTAAACATGTTGCTTTGAAAAATGGCTTTGAACCTTGATGGTGGTAACTCGGTCGGTACATTAAGCAGTTGGTCCAGCAAATAAAATGGAACACATTACACGCTTTACTTGTTTAATTATTCTCAGTCGATGCACAGATTTGTAAATTAAATAATATTATATGTTTGCATTATTTACTTAACTGTGCAAAACTTCATTATGAGTAGCTAGAATGAAGAATCGTCATTATTTCATTCTGAATTCAGCGACCCTACAGCCATAATTACGCAGCTGGTGGGACCTGTGTCAACCCGAATACAAGCAGCTGCCATTCTACTTCCAGTGGACCTTATTGCTGGACATGTCAATACATTGTCATCCAAAACAATAATTTGAAATTAGCGAAATATATTGTTTCAACAAGTTTGCTCTTTCTCTAAACATGTAAACTGTAAAGTATTTATATATTTATACTGATTACATATTTATTAAAAAACATAGCACGGAGCACCATTCTAATTATTTACAGTATTTGTTGTGATTCATTCAACTGATACAAAACACAAATTAAAAATGAAAACAAAAATGCAGAATGGTTAAGCAATCACACGATATTCGATTGAGTCTCATAATCATATTGTTTAGTTTACAAGTCCGTATTTTCACTTCATGGCTTGACTATTAAGTTATAGCGATTGATGCCGACCCAGGTTCATTCAAATTGTTGTTCAGAGAACATATCCATTTTTTCACAAAATCATTTTTTGGGCACAACACAGATTTTAGTGGCCATAGGCTGATACTACCCAGCCGTAAAACTTGCGTGTTATAGCTATGCATTCAGTTTACAATGTCTAAGTTGGAAGAGTTCTGGACTTCAAATAAGAGGATCGCGGATTCGATTCCCGGCCCGGCCGCCTCGTGTGGGATTTGATCGCGAAATTATTTTTGCGAACCCATACTCTGATTCTAGAACGCCAGTTGTCAGTTAATGGCATAAGAATGTATGCTTAGTACTTTATTCAGTGATATATAATATACATGCATTCAAAATTACCCAGGATATTGTAACGAGCCGAGCGGTTATTCTGTTTTGTCTTCCTTATTGTATCTTATCTCTCACCCCGAAAGTGCAATGCGAAAGCGGGCCTATTTTGGTGTCAAACCGACTTTTATTTAATTAAGTTGTATAAACATTTTAAATGAAATGGACTCTGTTAAAACAAAATAAACTGAAGAAAATAGCCTGAGTCATGTAATGACCCTCTAATAATAATTATAATAAACAACCAAATAAAGTTCTTTTTTTTGTATTTAACTAAACTTGCATCAAAAAAACAACATCAATTCCTTCATATCATTATCATAAATAATCCAATTATTTCTCAATAAAAATGTACGATTAAATATCCATATACCTTAACCTTAAATCTTATTCAAAAGCTCTACTGTACGGGACATATTTTAACTTATTTTTAATTAAAAATGCCTAAAAGTAATATTTCTCAGAGAAAAATCTAATGATACGATATATAATGTGAATGTACCTTTAATTAAAAAAAATATCATAGTCCACCCCTGTGGAATAAACGGAATTTAAGTACTAAGGCTCCGAGCAGGTCCGAGCCTTGCGCGGTCCTTACATTAATCCGAGCAATAACTAAACCGGGCACCTTCCGAGCGTAACAGAGCATCTCAGAATAAACAGAGTTACCGCGTAAAGTTTAATCATTAAAAACTTTTTTGAAATGACTGGAAATGGTTCTTTAGGTATCATAATAAGGTTTAAATCATATCAATGTACATGACTGTAATTTGATAAAAAGCAAACCTTCGCATGATGTAGAAATCTTCTGCGAAAATACAAGATTCAACCCTCTGCTGACAAGTTGACCGGGGTCGTCAATGTACACTACCCATAATTCAACAAAAGGTCAAAGGCCACTTCCTTTAAATATGGCGTCTATCCAAACATGCGATTGTAATCACCAACGGATGGATTTAATAATTATTAATTATTTAATAAATAATTAGAGTTCGTAACGAAAACTTATCGCAATCTGTATTATTAAATATGCACAATAAATTTGTGTCAATAACCTGTTATGTAATTTAATTGTTCACAGTAACTTGTTTTTGTTCCTTTAAATATTTTCCGTATTCAACAATATTTAAACTATATTGTCGTGACCCCATTGTTGACATTTTTAATTAAATAGGTCACGAGTACAGTTTTGTTTAAATAACAATGTCTTACATTTTAACTCAATGTAAAGTGTAATTTCTTATTGCATATAAAACTTAACATCTTATTATCAATATCTGCTATGCTTAATTAACCATTTGTATGGTTCATATACATATTAAATCCATCCGACTATAGGATTGTTGTAGTGCATAGACACTTGAAAAGATGATCATGTTATACAACATAGTGCGACATTTTCTTGCAAAAATTAAATCAAAAATAGTATCATAGTAGTATATTACAATACTTGTAACTATAGAATTGTTGTAGTGCATAGGCACTTGAAAAGATGATCATGTTATACAACACAGTGTGACATTTTCTTGCATTGAGAAGTAAAATTAACTATGCGTATACAACTCAACTTATATAATATGCTGCTATATGCATGGAAGAGACATATAACAATGTTTATAAATTAGTGAAGTAATTTTTAAGTACTTGAAAATAATTAGAATATCTAGAAACTGTATTCATTAGTATTTGCATGAATTTGGAAGTGTTTTTTAATACAATAGTTGAAGAACTAAATAGTAATTCTTTATATTTTAACATATTTGGTCTGCAGAAGTAATATTTCTTAATATTTGTTTTCCTATCTTACTCAAAGAATGGGCATTTCAGCAATAAAATTGGAATTCATCTCCTACATCATTAAGATTACAGAGTGTGAATTTTCTCTCTGAAATATCAATATTTTCCCATCTACCGGTTTCTATTGGGAAGTAATGATTGCCAGTTCTAAATCTTATCATACTTATCGATTCTTTATTACTTAATTTTAGCAAATAACTTTCAAGATTCATATTGTCTTTTAAAAGTGAGTAATTTATACCCTTACTAGAGTTAGCTAGAGATGTATTCCAACTTTTGACATTTTGACCTAAAAGGATATCCTTTATTTTATATTTAACAGTTGTGTCCCTTATACCATTTTGATGTAGCCAAATATCATTTCTCCCAGTGTCAACTAGTATAGATTTAACTTTTTTTACCCATTTTGACTCAAAATATGGCAGATTAAGCATATATTTGTAAATCCTAAAAGCTATTTTACTTTGTTTTCTTGTAATAAGTCTATTCCAATATCCTATCATTCTGCTCTTAATAGTGATTTCAATAGAGTACCGACCTGATTCAGCGTACAACATATACAATGGTGTGCTTTTTCTGAGATGAAGTACTTTTCTAATGAATTCAAGAGAATTAAACATTTCCTCGTAACAAACCCACCTATCCCGAACCAATTAACATGCCATAAAGTGAAGTTCTTTGACTAGTGAAGTTACAGAAAAGATAGTTTACATTTATTCAACGCAAGGCCGACCTTAACCGGATATATAGGTATACCAAATCTAGAAACCTTTCAAAGTGCCTGGTAAAAATACTATTTTATAGCATTGATTAAAATAATGTCCCTGGTAGATTAAAATTATTTGCAAAATAAGATTCCGAGCATAGCTGCATATCATATCTTGCCGTTATATCCAGCCACGTGATGTGGTACAATAAGTGCGTCTTACAGTATCAACGACCAACCAGTTGTTATTTTAACTTTTCTTTTAATTAAGGTAGTTCTGTGTAATGAACCTAAACTTATAAACTATTTTTAAAATGCAAATGTAATAAATACTACTTTTCATAATAAATACTTAAACAGAAAATCCTGTCAGGTCTGGAAGGATTTTCTTGTGATTGCAGTGGTTATCGCTAGTAGCCGTGGGTAGTAAAGTAGTAAACACTCGTTGGAGTTGAGTTGTAACGATTATGTTTTGTTAGTTTGCAAGCAAATAAAGGGCCATAGTCTGGAAACTCTCTGTTGCTTCTTTTGGCAACTTAAAAATGCTCCCTGTATGTTAAAACAAACAATGAAAACTCTAAATTGGATTTATGATCATGTAGACGTGACGAATTCAGATGGAATGTGCCTTCATTAGCTTCATAGGTGTTTGTGTTCTATTCAAGTATGTGTTCATCCATAGACCGAGAAATCTCCTATTTGAGACTTAGGATTATACAATTGGGTCGCTGTACGTTACCATATAAATTATTGTAATCAAATTGGCTTAATGGTCTGTCACGTACACCAACTTTGCAGGGGACTTGTGTAAGTCTTTAGTCCAGGATCTCTAAATCTCTTAGACACATGGGCAATATGAACATTAAACACTAGATAAAAAAGTGTAGCCGAATGCCTAAACACGTACAGTGACTTTGTTTCAATTAACAAACGACACTTACAAAAGTACGTGTAGATGAGACAAACAGCTTTATGGTGATAAAGTCACGTGGCTGTCATGTGTTCTACTAGCACGTATTAGTTGATGGTTAGAAAAACTCTTGTATGAAACTTTTAGCAACTGAAACATTGGCACTAAACGTTAATATTACAAAAAGCTAACGTTCATTAATGGTCACGTACATGTGACGAATTCAGACGGCACGTCTTCATCAGCTTGGTGGTTGTTTGTGTTCTCTACAATAACCTGATAGTCAATTGTTCGAGAACAGTCTTGATTCGGGCTTTGGGCTACTCAACTCTGGGCGCAGGACATTGAACAAAATAATAAGAGCGACAAAGTGACATGCATTGGATGTGTTACCTGTATCAAAATATTTAAAAGTGGTATTTTAGCCAAATATGGTGACACGGCCATATCAGTTGAACATTTTTTCCGATTTAAAGAGACATGCTTCAATAACGGTATATTACTTCAATCAGATACATTGGTTACTTCACTTACATACAAGCGTCATGCTTCCATACCAAGCTAATTTGAGTTACTATGTGTATGGAGCTCTTGAAAGCGAATGGTACATGAAAATCCACCTATCAAACATTATATAAGACAACGCCTAAGTGCCACGCCAGTTAAAACACAATCAAATTGACGTGCAATAAAAGTCGAATGAGCAACTCAAAAGGGTAAAGCCTGTTCAATACTACTAATAGGTTGATGAAACAAAATACTACCATTATTGTGAGTCGAAATAAGTGACGTGATTTGGAATACCTGACGCGACCCGAGATGCATATTACTACATAGGCTTACGTTTATTTATTGAATTTCTTTGTACAACTAGTATTGTACGTTCTACAAAAATCTGATTTTTTAAATTAAGTAGTTAATATTTCTAGAAATAGCGCATGGTAACGATTTTATAAAACGTGTATTATTGCCCATGTGTTTTTTCAAGCATAAATGATCGAACAAAATCATAGACTTAATATCTATATAAAAAGCACAACATTGGGAGTAATTTTCTTTCTTTTATCTAGCAAAATATATTGTGTATACGTTTTTATAATTAAAAAAAAGTCTGATCCTGGTACATTAAGCTATATATTGCGACTTGCTTTGAAGATTGAATTTTGTGAAAACTCATAACAAATCTACTAAACCACTTTAAATCGTGGTTAAATAACTAAACGTCAATGCATGAGCAATCCTGAATATTAAAATGACATTACATACAATTTAAGGGTTAACTTTATGTATGCAAGTAAAATATGTAAATTCTCCTCTCGCAACCCTGTGCATTAGGCTTAATGGAAAATCATTAGAATACTAACTAAAAGCTGACCATTGTGATGGAAGTCGGCCAAAAGAACCTCGTCGGGTAATCTAGATCAAACCTAAAGGTTTGAGTCAATTTTACTTCATCTTTTCATTTTTAACATGACTTACAAAGGTGTGCAACATTTATCGTTAATGTTGCGACATATATCGGCACTTGACATTTTTGCGATATTTATCGTTAAAGTTGCGACATATACCGTCAGTAGGATTTGCGACATGTATCGTTCCTTTCGACATTCATCGTCAACGTTGCGACAAATCTTGTAGCCTGCGACATATAACGGCGATGCGACATTAAACGGCGCTACAAGCTGTCAATACAGTATGAACATCTCGAAACGCATAGCATCTCCAATGTTTACTTTATAAAATGTCGAAGGTCATAATTGTAAGAAAATATCTCATGTTTGTATGCAATACGAATACGTCTGTACACGTATCTATAAGACGTCAAACTATGTTGGTTGAGTGTTTGAAATGTTGAGAAAATAACCGATAAAATAAAACGTTGCAACATGTTGTCTGTGTTCTTAGTGTCTGCAATTTACTGCAGATGCACTCATGCTCATATAAATGAGATTAAATTATTGTACTAAAGGTAGTTTAAATTAGATCTCACACATAAAATATAATTGTTATTGCATAATGACCGGCGTGTAAATAGTTTGAGTCATATCTTTAAACCTTTTTACTGCTTTAACTGAACGGTTAATTTAATATAAATTACATCTAACGATATTTGAGGAAAATATCAAGTTTTATTTGTCATTGCTTGCATACGGGACTGAAATCTTTTAAGCAGATAACGTATCCGAATTTGGCATTGAGCCAAAGTCAGTATTGTTCGACGAAGCTGTCAAAGCGTATACAGAATAATTAAACAAAGTTGTTAATAATTATAAGTATATTGTACGGTCGTGCTTTAAATATTTATTTATATTTGAATCTCGGATGCATTAAATAAAATAGTATTAATTATTATTTTTAAATGAACTACTCAAAATAATAATACTCAGCATTAAGGGGCATTGTTAACAGTTTGATACAATGGCAATTATCAAAACATTTTTTCCAGATTCGAAAAAGAATGTTAACATCAAATTCAAAGAAGCGAAAGGACGCTTTAACTTAGAGAATTGTTGAAATTATTGGCCAGCTTATATAAAATCAACATTATATATCGCTAAGATAAAACTGATTGTGTAACTATTTTCCTTTAGAATTAGGAAATTACTTACAAACATTAAAATTATGCCGTTATTTTCTAGAGCATGAATGGTTGCATAATACGTTTTATTTTTCAATGTAAATACAAACAATTTAAAGAAAACAAACATTAAAATGTACAGTAGCCATATCGGAAACTGTCTGATCACTACATTGATAGACTGCCTATTGTAGATGTCACTGAATTGTAGCTGTCACTGCCTTTTGGTAATAATACTGCATTGGTATTGACGCTGCTTACTTCGTATTTGATTGCAATGGTATTGAGACCCTTTCTTGGGGATGTTACTTCATTGGTAACGTCAGTTTGTCCTCAGAATGTTATTATATCTCTATAAACACTGTTAATTGATGATTGTGATACATGTTTAGTGTCAATGCAATCAAAACATTGCCAATGACACTACCTCTTAAGGATGTAATTGCATTGATTTACATACTGCTTTTGAATATGTCACTGCATTGATATTGACAATGTCATTTTGTGATGTCACTATATTGGTTATATTCGATCAATATTAGTATTGATAATGTCTCTTGAGGATGTAACAGCAGTGGTAGTAACACTTCTTCTTGATGGATGATGCATTTTCATTAACATTTCCACTGTCGTAACGATGTCGCTGACTTGGTACAGAAACTGTCTCAGGATGATATCCAATCATTGCAACTGCCTCTTAACTCAAATGAAATTGACACTACAGCAGTTTTATTTACTGCTAATTTGTCCTAAAGGCGGA
Source organism: Dreissena polymorpha (assembly GCF_020536995.1). Lineage (NCBI taxonomy): Eukaryota > Metazoa > Mollusca > Bivalvia > Myida > Dreissenidae > Dreissena > Dreissena polymorpha. Next base: position 73,984,410 of record NC_068363.1, on the reverse strand, counting down.
CTCGATTTAGAGCTTTTATTCACATAAAGTTATGAACATTTAAAGACGTAGTAATATTTATTATCACTTTAAATAGAAGGAGTTTTATATACCGTTCAACCGTGATGTTGACAGAAAGAAAATAAAAATATCACAGGAAGCCTGGTTTAAAACTTCCAACTGTCAACATAATGTTCCTAAAGAATCATAAGCATACACTGTCAAAGAAATTATTATATTAATACGATTTCAAAACGTGTTTGTTTGTTAAGTTTCGTTATATTTTACTTATGTCAGACTTAGAAATAATAAAACCTGTGAAATAAAAATGAACCGGTTAACACTGGCATTGTTAAAACTATATAACAAAGCCGTCCCTAAATGCGCATTCATTAAAGTTTAATAGTTTTGTACCCTATTTCACCAAAAACGTATGTACTCATGCCGATCAGTTTGCATTAACGCATTTTAACCGGATAAATAACATATGGTAGTAAAACATCGCTAAATGTATATAGCCTCAAAAAAGGAGTAGAATTAAATATTCAACTTAAACATATTAAAATGCATATTGCTTCGTTTCATATTCGAACATGGTAAATAACATATGGTAGTAAAACAGTACATCGCTAAATGTATATAACCTCAAAATAGGAGTAAAAATAAATATTAAACTTAAACATATTAACATGCGTATTGCTTCGTTTCATATTCAAACATGGTAATCAAATACGCAAAACCACTTACCTTATTGTGCAAATGAGTAATTTGATATAAATGCCGACATCAAAACGATGGCAGGGCAGTTTTGTAATAGTATAATGTAATAAGTGTAGGGTTTTAATGCTAACAGTTATAAAGCGTTTAAAAGAAAAGCACGTTACAGGTGTATGCAATCGCGAAAGGTTCTTCGAAGTAGCATAGGTTTGATATTAGATGTACTTAAACATAGGCATTTCCCTTAAAACAGCAAAAGACTATATATGTTTGCAACTCATAAGTGTGAAGTATATCTTTCTCATATTACCGGCTTTTGACGTGAATCTCAACAGTTGGATATGTTCCACACTGTATAAAATATACTGCATATATATACCATCATAACTTTAAAGGGATTTTTTTACGTTTTGGTTAATTGACACATTTAAACAAAATTATTCAGACTCGCAAATTTTCGTTGTAGTTATGATATTTGGGAGGAAACAGTAATACTGAACTAAAATATCCATCATATGCATCTTTTGACGATTTAAACAACCTGAAAATTATAAAGCGTTACACGGGAAACGATTAAATAATGTGGAGAGTTCTGTTGTTGTCGTCATATTTTGTGACACTTCGAAATTGCTTAAATAAAGTATAAACTACAACAATCATGGTATGAGCACGGATGGCCGAGTGGTCTAAGCGATTTACTACACGGGTAAGTGGTTCGCGCCAAGTTGAGGGTTATTTTTTTTTCTTTCTTTAATTGTATTCTTGATTTTTACTGGAACGTTTTAGATCCAATGTTTACATTTATCAATTTAAAGCCTTTAATGGCAAAGTTCAATACATGCAAAAATCTGTGAAAAGGTCTCTATGATGAAATGGTTTATTAACCCAACTTAACTTTATTATAACTTTATTATATTCACTTTACGATAGAACAACTTCTGAAAGCGTTTTCATAATAAGGTGTTCTTTATAGACTTTCTGATAGGTGAACTTGTTGAACCAAAGCCCAGGTTATCATACTTAACCTCGATTGGTCATTGTCGGCTCGGGCACTTTTTACTTGTTCCCCGGGTACTCTTAAGTACACTTACATGTACCCCGGGTACGGTAAATATACTTAAACGTACCCGGTCGATATTAGACTGTACCCGAGTTGTATTCCCGCCGAAAATCAGATGTCGTAAAACGCACTACCGATAAACGTAAAACGATATTGTTTATCCTAAACAAACTTCTCTTTAAGTAAAAACTGCATCAACATTCTTTTGAGTATGAGTTTCGATAATATAGAGGCCATTTAAAAGAAAATTGACATAAATTTGAACATTATTAATTTAAAAAAAAAATCCGACAACAAAAGAATTAGCGTTAAAATTCCCGGGTACGTTTAAGTATATTCATCGTACCCGGGGTACAAGTAAGTATACTTAAGAGTATCCGGGGTACATGTTAGTAGTACCAGAGCCGACAATGACCAATCGAGCCATACTAAGTGATCAATACATTTATCATTAAATCCTATACCAAAATATTCGAAATCAAATTAATCCACCGTAGTGATACATCGTGATAATATGGTTACACGGTTCCGTACATATTGAAAACATGCATAACTTCGATTGCCGAGCCGGTGTAGAGTAAAATCTGCAAGACCCGTAAACTAAACAAGTGCGCATGTGTAAAGTGATCACAACATCCAGCGTAAAAAGTACAAGTTGCATATGCTAAAATATCGATACATTTACGAAAAGCAACGATAAATAACATTATTATCGTGATATAATGTCAGCATCTTAAGCCATTCTGTTGATTAGACAGATGTCACAATGATGTAACGGTGTGTGACGAAAAGGTTTTAGGTTCGAATTAGACGATTCACGGTTACATTATGTTTAACTCCATAAGTTTAACATTTACCAAGTAAACAATATGGAGATGTTAATTTAAATAACTCAGTATGTTCTGTTTTCCTATTGGAAATGATTTATTACGAATTTCTAGAGCATTTATTTTGATATTTAAGGAATGTGTGTAACTAAAATCCTGCATATATATATATTCGGCTCGTTTATGTAGCAGGGTAGGAGGAAATGATAGTACGTAATCTCCGTTGAGTTCGGAGGGCAATCGGTTAGCTTCGTCGAAGGCGAAGGAAATTTGGTAACGCCGGTGGTTTCCGGATCGTGTCTTTCCGTTGGCTAGGTGGCGCTCGGTTTGTTTGTATATTAAGGCTCGCAAATAGGCACATTGGCCATTTCTCCTGCAGACGCGAGCAGGACAACATCTTGAGAAAGGGTGCGGTACTCTAAAGAACATTTGTCTGGAGCATTTGGGTAATGACGTTGACTTCAAATGGTGCAGCCTGAGCTGAAGAGTTTCTTTTGCAAGTTTAGAGGGTCTTTAGAGGGTTGGTGTCTCCGGAAGTAGTACTAGGTGGTTGACATTTCACATAGGGCCTTGGGGTGACGGATAGCTAAAGGTTCATTGAATGCACCCTGTTTATCGTACTGTTAATATTCGAGGCGACTCTATTAATCTTCAGTTTCCAATCATAAGGCAGGTAGCCTGATAAAAATTATTTAATTATATTGTTATTTGGTAATTGACCTTCCGAGGGCTTCGGAAGGCACATCGGCATTGTGGGCCGCGCACATAGCGCTAGGTAGCGGCATCAGGAAGTTGGCCGGCCTCTCGATACAGGTGTAATGTACGTGTTTTTCGGTGATGTAAGGATATATATATATTATGTCCGTCACTGTCTATGGTTGGGAAAATCGTGACAGTCCTTGTAATATGTTCAGACGGGAAAAAAACAATAATATTTATTAATTTAACTAAAAATAACTTTTCGAACTTTTCGAACCTAAATAATGCAAGAAACTTAGTATTGATGCATTTGCTACATAAAGGAGATCAATTACATTAAAGCCAATCTGAATAAATTGCTTTACTTGCATAGTTTACGGCTTAAAATACACATTTGAACAAATATTATCTATGTTCTAACCCAAAGTATGAATGTACATGTATGATTGTTTTAGTCTTTGATAATCGATCTAAAAAATAGAATGCTAAATGAGCTATATTTGTTAAAAAGATGAACAGTTGGTAAGTTAAGCACACAGAAATCGTGACATATTTTATTGCCAAACTTTAAAATTATATGGCCCAAAATGCACATTTTAACAAGAATTGTTTAACTGAAACTATGCAAAAAATGGCTTCTAACCTTTGAGTGCTTGTACATGTACAACAACATGATAACTTAGCTATATTTGTGGAAAATATTAACCGCTTAGCACCTAAAACGCTCGACTTGCATATTTTACAGCAAAACATGCATATTTGGACAAGAACATAAGTATTACTAACCCAAAATACATTGAAAGGAACATTGCTTTTAGCATTTCAGTGCCTGTTTATAGAAATAACATTATACACGTAAGATATACTTGTTAAAACGAAAAACAGAAAGAAAATTGAGCACATCCAAGAATAATTACTTGTATATTTTATTGCCATAAATCCACATTTGCGCCGGATAGTAAGTGTCAGTATATTCGTACCAACAATATGCAAAACAGACATTGCATCAAGTTGATTTCGTGCTTGTTTGAAAACAGTAACATTATGAATAAGCTATACCAGATGAACAAGATGAACAGTAGGAAAATTTATCAAATAACAATTTTGACTTGCATATTTTTAATTTGCAAATGAATATTTCTAACCCAAAGTATGCACACAACATTTCTTTTAGCCTTTACATGCATGTTTGTTAAAAATTATATTAATATGATCAGAAATCTATTGTTTTAATAAGATGAACAGTTGGAAAATTCAGCACATACGAGTATTAACTTGCATATTTAACGGCCGAAAATACTTATTTTAACAAGAAAATCACTTTTTTTTCTAAACCAAAGTTTGCAAGAAACATTGTTTAATTCGATTATTGTGCTTATATATATAAACAATTTCTATATAAGTAGGTTATATTTGTTTAATAAGATGGAAAAAAATAATAATTTATCTCATAAGTAAATTGGTGAAGTGTAACATTTACTAGACACATACATAGTGTGTAATTGGGCATGCACACTATGTTCAAAACATACCGCGTAAAAAGTGCAGATGAACTCATATTAATAAATGTACAAAAATTATAATACAAAATATTCTTATAATGAATTATGTCAGTGTCTTAAGGCATGCTGTTGACTGCATATATAAAAGTATCACTTCATGTTTCTTTTTTACAGCACTACCTGTATAAACTGTTGTTTTTTGGAAAACCTATAAAAATGTACTCTAACAAGGCTTGAACCAGCATCCTTACTGTTTAATTGCATAATCCATCTCACATTTAATTTATGCGATTCAAGTGCTGAAATACTACTGAACAAAAATAGAAACACTCAAAATATTTTCAGGGTTTGTGTGTTTCGAACGCTTATAATTTTAATCATTACAAGGGATGATTACTCATTAATGAATTTATTCTTTTGCTATGAGTCATTAGGGTATATACTTCTCCTGAAGAAAAATTCTTAAGGTGTGTGTATCCCCATATTATATGGTGACATTAGACCACTTCTGTTACAGTACATGGAGGATATAGAACCCACCCTATGTGACACCTTGTATTTAATATTTCTTTATAATTATATTATGAATGCTTGTACTTTGTCTATGCGATTCAATTTGTGTAATTATAACTTGTTGTTTGTATTTAAAAAAGAACTTTCATTTGCTACATAGCTGTGAACAGTTGCAATGTTTTACAGAGGAGATACATTGATATTGGCATTGATACTAGATTTTGAGGTTCAATCGCTTAGTTGATATTTGCTGTTTGCTTTGTTGTCAAAGGTTTAATTTTCTTTCGACTTGAGTTCTCAATAACTTTTCCAATGACACCAAGTACTTTATCTGTCCACGAAACAGTTTTAAGAGTTTCTCTTTAAACTTTAAGGGACCTTTTCACATTTGTTGAAATGTATTACAGTTTGTCAGTAAATGCTTTATATTGATTAATGCAAACATTCGATCTTAAAATCTCCATTTAAAAAAAAAGAATAAAATTTAAAAAAGAAAGAAAAGTAACCCCAAACTGGGCTCACACCACTGACCCTTGGAGTCCTTGAATAAAAGTCTACCGCTTTGACCACTGGGCCATCCGTGCTCATACAATAACGAATGTATTTTATATTTTTATCAGCAATCCTCGTAGTTTCACAAAATATGGCGACAACAACAGAACTCTCCAAATTATTCAATCGTTTCGTGTTGCAACACTTTATAATGTTCAGGTTTTCAAATCGTCATAAGATTATATATAATTAATATTTTAGAGCATGGTTTATGTTCAGTTACTGTTTCCTCACAAATATCATAACAAAAATGAAAATTTGCGAATCTGAAACAACTTTTTTTAATTTTATCAATTTACCAAACATAAAAAAGACCCCTTTAAGTATGCCAATGGATTAAATACAGTTATAAAATTAAATCAATGTCTATGTTTAAATAATTTCATCAATTTTATTCCTTTCTTAGATATCTTTCTCATACCAGTAATGCATTTTTATGAATATTTCTATTATAAACTCGTATATATTTTTTTATTTTTCATAATTCATTTATAACGGCAACTATTCGTAAGAGGTTTTTATACCAGGAGCCCTATTTAATATTTGTTTTCCATTAGCACTGAGCGCAATCAGGACCAAGTGAATATTGGACAGGTGATGGTGGCCAAATACAGAGTCTCCTCCCCCTAGCCGCAGACATACTGGCATCTGACAGCCATAGCAACTTTGTAAGTGACGTGTAGGTTATTATATTAAATGGTAATGCTCTGGGAAAGCAGAGCTTAATGCATGTGGGTAAAGTTTCGCCCTAGATTAGTCTTTTCAGTAAGCACATTCTAATAAAGAGAAACGCTCTCCCCTTTATGGAATTTGTTGATTACAGGAAAGCTCTTCTATAAGAAACTCCAGTCTAGGAGGAAAGCCTCGTTTCTGATTTGCCTGTGTGGACTGCACAGTTTTATTTGGGACAATTAACATACGTATGAAAAGCACTATTTTCTTAGAGCAAGGCTGAAATACATGTTGTACTAACTCACTAGAGCATGATATGTTTTTGCATATTTATTGGGTCAGGTATTGTGTGTCTTTAACAATTTGCTTGAAACAACATTTCATTCTCAATGCTTTACAATGGCACTTCCCAAGAATGATCAGTTGCTGATCCTCCGTCAGAATTTTTCAAATCATTTCTGTCTGTTGCAGACGTGGGTCACCTGAGCCAAAAATCGATTTTTTTAGTGGAAACTTAAAAAATCGCATCAGATTTATAATGTTTGTTATGATATTTGGTATGGGTCAGCAGGTAATGTTCATCTACACTGTTCATTCAAATTATGTCATTGGGGTACAAACTGACCTGATTTAGATAGACATAGAAAACAAAATAATCTTCTCAAAAACAACATGCAGTCCAGAAGCGTAATATTTCGTATATTATGTCGTTTCGCCATCGTGTACAGAGATTGTTCTGAGGTAAAACCTGGAGATCATGTGGTTATAATAGTTTATTAGAAAATTAAAGGTAGCAGTGAAGTAAGGCAATCTCAATCACCTATCATATGACTCAGAATCACCTATCAAGTAATACAGTTTAGTAGAAATAATTCAAATTTTATAATATAGCTGACTTTGCATTATTAAAATTAGACAAAATATACATGGTCATTGTTTTATACTGAGCGTCCCCTGCTATATTACAACATGATGAACTGTTTTTCGCTATGCATGTGTATTGTCTACATGTATTTATATTCAGGTTTTGGAGGACCTGCACGCCCTCACCTGAACTTAGTACCCCTGATAAGGGGACGACAGACATGTGTCTAAAGGCCTCGGACAAAGCCACGGTATGTGCAGCCTGATTTTAAGCACTTCAATTGGTCAATCGTTATCTAAACACTTAAATACATGTACAGCTTGTCTGAGGCGCAGGACGGTTAATGATTTCTTTAAAAAATAGTCTGTACGTTTCCATAAATGTCATTAGTGTTGTGTCGCGTCATGAGATAATCTGCCATAGTGAGACAACACGATCGTGTAGAATGTTTCAGCTAATTGCGTGGCTTAATTGACTCCAATAAGTTCCATGAACATCTGAAATGCATTCCCAGCGTGTTGTTAAAGAAAGAAAGTTCTTCATCTTCCATAGAAATAGTCCGTACATTTTTATAACTTAAATAATAAAAGTAGATGTAAATGTTTTGATAAGAGTTTAGGCTGAAAAAAAATTCGACTTTGTTCGTAAGGCTCTTAAGAACGGATATCTATACGATTACATTTAATGTCGTAATGTTTTTAAATGTTTATAAGGGAGATGAAGGAGACATTACGACAGGCTGAGCCAGAAGTGGTTCAAAAGATAAAAAATGCCCTCTTGAAAAGCCTGTCAAAATAAGTGATTCTGTTTGGTTGTATGTATAGATAGTGGCGCTAAGGAAGGAAAACAATATATGTAGCATTGTATTCGACATAATTTAGTGTAAAGCTATGTATAAAATCTGGTAGAAGTGTTGACCGCAAACTTCACTTTTGTTTAGCTCACTTGTGAAATGCACAGGGCGAGATTTGGAGACAACATTTTTGCTGTCGTGCATAAACTATCCATTCCAACGACATATCCTCGTTACCTGGTATAGTATGTTGGTCCTCTACTTAATGTTTTAAAAATATGCCCTTTGGGTTAAAATTTGCCTCGCATTGGGTGTTACTCTTTTTTATATATAAAGCAAACAGAATAATCTAAAAGCTCATGGTCCAGAGGGTTGTTAATCCTTTAAATTTTGTTTAAATCACACTGCTTGGGTTAAAACTGGCCTTGCCCTAAGATTGTAATAGCAAGTCTTCACTGACTTATATACATGTATCACACTGATAATAAAAGAAACTGTTCTGAAAACACAAATCACACAACTTTTATATTTGATATGTTAGAGTTATCTAGCGTACTAGCTTACCAAAATCTTAGTCTCTAAATCATAAGTCACACAGGATTTATGTCTGGTATTTTACATCATGTCACTGGGGTCAAAACTTCCCACTCCCTAGTGGTGGCATGATTTATATAGAGGATCATAGTAAATAAACTTTAAAAATGCTATTGATATTGTATTTATACTATAGTGTTGATAATATTCAGAAGTGCAAGATGTTATGTATGTGTATGTCATACTAAAGTAATATAACTTTGAATTTGCATCATTGATTCAATCAATAAGTGTGAGTCTTTTTATATGTGTGTGCAATTAATGGATACAAGCTGAATTTTACTTACAGTCAAGTTTTGAACTTTAAAGGTGCGAATGCAGGGATGTTTTTTTGTCTTCTTTAGTGATTGTAGTACTTACTTTGAGTCTCAGAGAGGCTTAAAAAATTGGGTAGTGTTGAATATAGACACAACACTTGGTTAGTGTTGAATAAGAGATAAAACTTTGTAAGTGTTGAATATATATAGAGAACACTTGGTTAGTGTCGAATATAGAGAGGATAATTTGTAATGGTTAAATACATGTATAAATATTATTACGCAAGGCTTAAAAATCCCAAATCATAAGCCTTGGCAAGAAATTCAGGTTTTTGTGCCGAGCTAATAAACTTATATGAGTGCGATACTTTCTGGCATTTAATTTATCCCATCATGTTCACATATTTCTGTCTTCATCAAGAAATTTAACACAATACAATTCGAGAAAACAGCACTATTATAGGAAATGATGTTATGAAAATGAACAAAATAATATTACATGTATTACTGCACATGCTTGCTGCATTACACATAGTTTAAATACACTTAAAAATGTATCATTCGTAAAGAGTGGTATGAGGATGGGACAAAGAACTGGCAGAAATCTTTGTTTAGTGATATTAAGGTTGTTGTTTGTCATATGTTCAGAAGCGTCGAAGACTGTTTTGGTCAACAGAGGCACCCAAGAAGCCCGTGGTGACAGAGGAGCAGGAGGAGGAGATGGAATACAGCTACGGAAAGGAGGACTCTGCGGTTTGTGACCACTGTACGTCAGATGAGCAGGGATTTCATTGGTAGTGGGTCACATGGACCCAGTATCGTGAACATACTTAACACTTAGAAACATATTTTGACACATTTTTGTCCCTTAGAAAGTTAAATGTAATTGTAATTAAATACCATACTAGAAGCAAGTGTTAAATGCTTCATTTCCCACCTTAGATACTGATGAGCAGCAAACAGGATAACAACTGAACAGACTGCGAGTTAATCGCAGGCTGTTCTGGTTTTAAGCTGTTTGAACATGGCATTTTTCACTTTGCTTCTAAGTGGGAAACGGTTAATTGTTATGAGATTTGAATTTCCATTCAGCTTAGTGTTGAGCATTTTGGACAATCTAAACTTACCGCTATATGTATATGCAATATATTCCTTCTCAAACCTGAGGTTGAGTATGACTCAAAGCTCATTAGAACTTCTGCAAACTCCAAAATTGAGCATGATGATCAAACATATCTAAATAGAAAAGAGAAACAAACTCTAAACGAAATTCAGAGTATCGACCTTAGTATGTATTTAATACTCGGTCATAATCATGTGGTCACTTGGGCGGCAGAGGTTGACACTATGTTTTCGATGTAACTAATTGTGCACAACAATAAGCAATTAAGTAGGGTAATGTAGATATATAGTTATAGATGTCATTGCACAAATACATTTTTCAAAACTTCTTTTTTAAGGTTTGTTTGGGCAAATAAACATTAACGATTATGCCAATGAAATATTACATGAATAATGTATTATCACATTTATGCAAATTGTTATATTTAGAGCCGATCACATGTTTATTACATGTTGATTATAATGAAAAAATAATAGCATTCCCAAAGAATGCATCATCTGTAACACATTAAACAAAGAAAATTGATACTGATTTACATCTTAGCGATATGCTAAAACAAGTGAGACTTCTTCGTATTCATAATGAGCGTATACCGACACCTATTTTATGTGTGCAGCAGTCTTAAAATGCGTAATTTAGTGTGGGACGTGGTTTGCAAAAATGTAAATTGTATGTCGTGGTTGTTAACGATGTAAATATAATCTTTTTAACGAGTAAGACCGTATTTAACTCAATGACATGAACATTATACATATTTGCTACTCCAACAAACTGCCGATAATTTGATGATTAATGTATATTCTTTCGTTCCAATGAATGAATTTGTGTGTATTTTACAGATTTCATCTATGAAATTTAGAATCTAATTTGCAAGACGCGGTGTTGCAAAACGCGCACTTGTATTGCTTAAAACTGTGTACAACCGCTGGTTCGATAATAAATTTTGTGAAATTATGGAAAACGAGTGTGTTAATGATTCATGTTTATTGCTGCAAAATGTTAAGTGCTTTTTTATAAAACTGTATATAACCGAGGTTTGATCATAAATCTTAAATTTATTTAAAAAAGTATGTTTCCGTTTCGTGGTATTACTACTTTGTATTCTACGTAGGTCCCCATCAATTAACATGTCGCTTATGTCGGCTAACGATAAAACATATCATCACGATAAAAAAAAATGAGTTTTGCGTTTTAATGTGTACATATCATAACCCTACATTAATGTTAATATATTCATAGGGTTAAAATAGCCCAAAATATCCAACTATCAAACAATTCTTCATTTTCTATGTGTCATTATGTCATTGAATTTATTAGCAAAGCTATATATTATATTTATAATAATAATCTATAAATGATAGACACAAATAATGCATAGATAAAGTGACCTCTGCTGGATTGAACGGGGACCGTTGAGGAACATTTCTATGCATTTTAAATTGTTCATTCAGGCTTTAAAACCCGTATTAATGTCCCTTTAAAAGGTAATTTAAACATTGTCGCATGGATGTCTTAAATATACAATTACACAGATGTGGCATGTTTATGTAAAAATATATGTCGTTTCAACGATTTTGTAACTCAAACTGCGTTATTTTGATTTCTTGATTTCGGCGTTGCCACGCATTTTTTATCTCGTTCCAATGCATCATTAAATTCATATATATTATAACTGCAAATGCATTATTAAATTCATATATTCTTATAACTGCAACGATTTAATGAGTCATTACCACGAGTTACTTCTCTCGTTCATACAGGTAAATAAGTCGATACCGCGAGTCGATTAAATCGTCATCACGACTGAATATATCGTTAGCACAAGTAAGTTATCTATAATCACACAAAACAAATAAACAAAACATAACATTTATTAGGCTTAAACAGCATATTACAAATTTATAGCCTATAAATGGTATGTGTTTACGATAGCAAAGACATGGTAATGTATTTGAGAAGTACAACAAAAAACGATGTATACACATAGTGGGTTAAACAAAAACGATAAAAGGCATGTCAAAATCATTCAAAGAATGGAATCAATAAGGCATTTACAGAATAAATATATAATTTCGGTGGTGAATTTTATTCACAATACAGAAAGTTCTAATTGTTTAAATGATCGATTATATTTTCAATGCTGGATACAATAAAAAATTGATCAATTGTACAGACTCAGTTAATTAACATTATTACGTAATGGTTATGCTAAAATTACAAAAACAAATTAGTAGATTTATTTCATCATTTAACATAAAACATATTTTTGCTGACTATTTTATGTAAATTGAAAGTAAAGTTTTATTTATTATAGTGTAAACCATGTCAGTTGAGGACAATTCTATTTATTAAAGAGTTGAAGGCAAGCCATTTTCGACTTATGAGACTAATGGACAATTGTTCTCATGATTTATATCATTTGTACGTTGCGCTCGGCAGAAAAGCAATAGGAGCACCAACTATTAGCTAGCTAATGTGAAGGACATCGGTCATGCCAGAACGTGCCCCGATCTAACCGTAGAAATTCCACTCCAAAATGGAACGTTCTTATCAATAAGTTGATGTTTTTACTTGTCTTTATTTTTTTATACGCTTGACTTAATGCGTCGTAACCACGAGTTATGTATCCGTTCACACAACTTAATAAATCGTTAACAAAAGGAAATTGCCGAGTGCAAATGATGTAGACAGTACTCTCTGTATTATCTTCATTCGTGATTCATGGCAAATAAACATCTACGATTTTGACAGTCGAATCGAGGAAACACCGTTACAAGACCGTAAAATACGCAAGTCCGCATACGCAATATGATCACAACATCCGACGTAAAACGTTTAATTTACCTTTATCAATATATCGATAAATATACGAAAAGTGATAGTAATAAACGTTATGATCTTTTTATAATTTGATTATCTTAAGCCCTGACAAAAGGACTTACAGACTAATGTACATTTTGACGATGATCCGAGGTGACACCTGACAATATCCGTCACAAGAGAATAATCTGAGGGGTTTCTGTATATCTGTGAAGACAGAATAAAAATAATATTATATTTTTATTATTATTAATTATTAATTATTTGTTAAAGACCAACTTAGCTCCATGAAAATATTAACACCGTCATTTCGTAACTCAATAAAAGACAACATTACTTTTTGCCTGTGATTAAGCGTTGATTGAGTATACATAAGTTCCTGTTTGTGTTAAATAATCTTATAACAAATGTATCGCATATAGGACCAAACTTCGGTACTCTCGCGGTACTTAACTGTCAAAATAATTCAGTGGTATCGTGTTTGTAACTCTTTATAATTTTACCACTTTTAAGTTATGATTATTTATAAAGGACTATATAATTTCGGTATGCGTCATGAAGTTATATTGCGTCCGCAGATTTTAATGAAACGCAACAGCAATAACCATTAGGTAGCTCTTTTTCAAAGTTGTTTTTATCATTCTTGTCCTTTACATATATAGGCATGAGTTTGATAATTGGTGTGCAACATCGTCTCTTGGTCCACTACTTTATCTGTTCAAATCGGCCTCCAGGGTCGAAGTAAACTCATCCCTGTGGGTTTCTTGTTAATTGTATAAATGCGTAGTGACAATTTGGAAAATCTTTTGATCTAAAACTACAAGGCTCGGAAGTTTTGTATTCGGCATGTAAAATCGTATGGTGGTCCTCTCCCAAGATTGCTCACGTCATAACTACCAGCTTTAAGTTTACATATGCTACAACAGAACTATTAAATTTCAAATATGTATTTGTGGCCATTGTAGAAGGTTACTGAAACAAAAAATACTATCATAGTAAAACAACAGTCGAGCTTTCTCAGGAGAACGCTCTTGTCAAATATGCGGTTTTGTGAGATATAATCTAACATGCTATGCACTATAAGATTGAAGGACCTCCGTGGAAAGTCATGTCGATTGTACTAACATTTTCTAACTTTTAAATTTGATGAAAGGTTGTTGCAAGTCCTCAAAGAACTGAACGGAAGCGCAGTACTTCTCAATTGACAAATGTGTGACTACTTCAGGACATCGGTGGACGTCCGTCAGGAATGTCTGCTCTCCCTCGTCTTGTTTAACCGTTTCATTGAGACGATAATTTAGGAGACGCCCAGATACACCAAATGTTAATCCCCATCGATGGCAGATCCATCTCTAATTGACCTGATTAATAACACCAGCAATGTACTCCTGGACCTTACCAATATAGTCTCTGAGGAGCATAAGGGTGAAGGTCAGCACGGAGACGTCGAAGATCATGTTTAACAGCGCAAACAACAAAAGTGAAGAAAGCACCATGAACGGCAAAAGGTAAACGAGATGATCGGCATCATGTAAATTTGAGCCAAATCCAAGGATGGCACCAGTAACGCCGAGGTCCTTTCTTCACTGAAATTGCACTTGTAACCTATATATATACTGGTTTCCATTTTACATGTTCAAATATTTTGCTGAAACTTAAGAAAGTAGCTTCCTTGTATCAAGACCCGCTCTTCGAGATAGCAGTGTGGAGAGTGGGTTTTAACCCAATCCACGGTTATAGTGAAGATCATTGTTAAAAAGCATACGATAGAATACACATAATTTCTCAACTCTAACGAGAGGTTAGTAATGGCTTTTGTTTACATTTACATGTGTTGCATTGAACTTATCTAAAGATTCGATACTACAGTCATGAAACTTTACAAACCTTACACATATAAACAAGCATACGAACTTTGAAACTTTGTATGTTTATTTATTTGTACAACACATTGTAAAGTTTTCAGTCAAAACTGGAATTTGGGTTGTCCGTGGCGTGAAAAAATCCTAAGTTAAATGCAGAAATATTAGCAAATCTGTACCTCTCCCATGTTTGCCATGATTTTCGTGAAATACAATCTAATCAAAATGCTTTTTTGGAACTTGAAATATTGTCAACAATGTCAACAATGAAAAAAGGAATTTGGTAGGTTCCAAGAGCAAAATATTTTTCAATACGATCATCGGTTTCGGTCAATAATATTGTTAAAGTTTTCTACATCGCTATATTAGCAAATCTACCAACTTCCCTTGCAACCCCGATTTGTGCGATACCTTATCTTTGGAAAACGGTCACCAGGGTATATTTCTGTGAAATCTGTTAATCGAATTCGAAGCTTTTCAAGTCTTCTATATTTCATTATAAGAAACACCTATAAGTCTCATGCGGCCATGTTATTTAACGGAACAACATAATGTTAAGGACTTATGAAGAAGGTCACTCACCTAAGACGCAGTTTTCTGGTATCTGATTTTTTCACGTTTATTTTAATAAATTGTAATTGCCATGGAAACTTTCATTTGAAACAAATGCGGATGCAAGTCAGAAAACCGTAAAGATTGTGGTGAGGCGCACTGGCAGAGTACTTGACTGGTGTTGAAACTTGTGTTTCATAATATTTTTATGCCCCCGGATCGAATGATCGGGGATATATTTGTGTTTGGCCTGGCTGTCTGTCTGTCTGTCATTGTATGTGTCTGTCTGTCATTGTATGTGTGTGTCTGTCCCAAAACTTTAAGCTTGGTCATAACTTTTGCAATATTGATGATAGCAACTCGATATTTGGCATGCATGTGTATCTCATAGAGCTGCATATTTTGAGTGATGAAAGGTCAAGGTTAAGGTTACCATTCAATGTCAAAGCTTAAATATATGGCTTCAAAGCGGCGCAGTAGGGGGCATTGTGTTTCACAAACCAGCTCTTGTTTGTTAAGGTGATGATCTTTTTTAGCATCAAGTGCATTACCCAGCATTTGAGAATGATTTAAACTTTTCCTTTGTTATGTTTTGTTTGCTGAAATTTGATGTTGTCCGGATATACTTTTTTACTTATTTGACTGTCATTTAGTTTATAGTGCGCGCCAATATTAAAATATTAATAACCTGTTCCTTTTCAACCATGCAGAAAGGACTCAAAATATGCTAATGGCATAAGTTTAGTTTTGCAATTATCTCGCTTGTCTCATCATAGAATGTTTAAGATAGGAGCACTTGTTTAAAAAGACTTGCAAATCTGTTTTTAACAATTCCCAACTTGAAATGTTAATTGAAGCAATGCCTATTCTCACTATGTTTGTCTGACAACCCTCATTGGGATTAATCTTGTTTGTTGTTATTTCGGCTTTTTAACGTTTTAGACCTAAGTTTAAAATATTTATTGTACATCAAACGTTTACTACGATTTTACTATATACATCATATTATACAAAAATATCATATATTATATATTTTATTATATATAAACTGGATGTATTCTAACTATTTAATACATACGTAATAATGTGTTATTGTTGTTTTAGATTATTTGCCTGTCATTTAGTTTATATTGCGCGCCAATATTAAAATATCAATAACCGGTACCTTCATCACCATGCACAGGGGACACAACTTATGTTCACGCCTTAAGTTTTGTTTTGCAATTATCTCGCTTGTGACATCATATAACGTTTAAGATTGGAGCACTTGTTTAAAAGGACGTGCACTATTAACAGATGTGTAATAAGATTTCAGATATTAATATATATACACGCGATGTATCCTAACTAGTCAATACATACGTAATAATGTTGTATTGTTGATTTTAATTAATAATGTGCTAATTTTGATTGCAACAAAGATTAAAAAAGGGAAATATTTAGCCAGATTGTTCAAATCGGTTTCAAATATATAAACATCAAGATATTGTTTCAATGACAATACGCTTACATTATGCACAGTTGATATCACATGAAAAATCAACAAACAAGCAGTTGTGCAAGTGTGTGTACCCGAGATGGTTGGTGTATAAATATAGCGCCCTTCTTAAGGTCGTAGTAGACTTGGTGTGTAAAACACAATATACAGTAAAGTTAACTTACCTCATTTTCCAAAAGCTTACACGATTCACCAAGCCTCGCCGTGTAAACCTTTTTTCAATTCATCGGATAAAATTCACAAAGAAACAAAAATTATATTCGGTATGAACTAGCCCATGCCCAGAGCTGAGGAGCGTAAATGCAACTCAGTCAATTTGCAAAGTGTTGCAAATCGGGAATGGGTGTTAAGACCATGTTTTACTTTGACTTTTATGTGCGACCTTAACCTAGAGGGAAATGGACAGGGGTGTTGTGTGAGACAAGTTGTATCAAAATGGTAATCATTTGTGTCAAGTTATTTCATAATTGTCTGATAGTAACTGTCCGAACAAGATACCGAGTAGACAGATATTTGCATGCAAAGTGCATTGCTTTATACCTTTCACTTTGTTGTTAATTAGGTGAGATTATTACTATTTAAAGTCATCAAAGACCTTAAATAATGTGTTTCTGCATGTTCATATTTTCATGACATACAATAAAACTCATACAATATAATACGTACCCTAAAATGCCGATGACTTAAACTGATTTATTCAGACACTCATGAATCGTGCATATCGTTCATATAAGTGGTTATTACTACAAAGAAGAGGGTACATTTACTCGCAATTGTCTGTTGGTCGGTATGTTGGTAAATCTTATTGAGGATCCACATTTTAGAACAATCCAAATGTAAGAGATGCTTTGTGTGATGATAGCATACATGCAAACCTCCGCATAGATAGCATTTTGTAACCTGAAATTAATATACCAATTTCCTTCAAAAACGTTAGTTTGGATGAGAGTTTGTTTGCTTGAAATGGTGTAAAGATAGGGTACAAGCAGACCTCCGCATTAGATAGCGTTTTGTGACTTGAAATTAACAAACCAATTTCCTTCGAAAATTTAGTTTGGATGAAGGGTTTTTGCTTGAAATGTGTTGTTATGTAGCATACATGCAGACCTCCGCATAGATAGCATTTTGTAACTTGAAATTAATAAACCTATTTCCTTCATAAACTTTAGTTTGGATGAAGGGTTTTTTGCTTGAAATGGTGTGAAGATAGCGTACCTGCAAACCTCCGCATTAGATAGCATTTTGTTACTTGACTTAATGAACCAATTTTCTTCAAAAACGTTAGTTTTGATGAAAGTTTTTTGCTTGAAATGGTGTGAAGGTAGCGTACATGCAGTCCTCTGCATTAGATAGCATATGGGGCCTGTCTTGTGAAGGTCACTGTTATTAACAAGAGAATAAATGTTTTCACTAAATAACTCGACTTTGCTTTAAAGTATTGTTATCTTGTTAGTTATGTAGCTAGCATACATACAGACTTAGTTTGGGAGTGCATTATGAGCAAGTCAGTTGATGGTGACAGTGACTTTTACGAAAAATAGTTAAACAGTTTCCGCTTGTTATCAAGAGTTTTTATGAAGGTTTCACAAAGGATTTATTTCTCAATAGCTAGTATGGAGACCTTGATTGGGGTTGCACAGTCATTTAGAATGACATTTATTATTTTCATAAAATGAAATTTTAGTGTGGCGGCATGGCCACATTTGTTGTTGTAATCTTTATTGTCAGGCTCAACTTTTCATATAACTTACAATTCAACTTGTATGGATATTCACTATCAAATATGTTGTCTCAGTCATCATATCAGATGACTGACAGAAATTACACATTACACTATCAAAGTTTCACATTTGTCTCTAATGCATATTCCCTACATATTTTACAAATAAAAAACTTGTATGTAAAAAAAAGAAATGCATACTCATTGATTTACAGCATTCAGTTCTTAGTTCATAATTTATATTATTAATATTCTATATCAAGTGCCTGATTGATGTTTTTACATGTCAGTATATGCTGGAATGTCATTGTGATTATATGTGGACTGGTTACCTGCTGGAACTGACTCGTGATGTGTTGTTGCCGAGAAACCCGTTCCCCAGACTGGTCAACGCCCTCAGAAAGGCCGCCATGCGGTCAGTGTTTGGGGGGGGGGGACTTGTATTGACCGTGGAACAGTATGAAATAGCAAATAAGTCAAATGAGCCTCCGTCCGTGAAAACAGGGCTTAATGCACATAAATAACATGTCGCACCAGTCTGCTCAGGCTTATAAGGTACACCATTTTCCGCTTTGATTGTATTTTTAGTTGAAAGGAAGTCTTCTTCGAGCCATAATTCAGTTAAGACGGAAATTGTTTCTCTGGTTAGCCTGTGGGGATTGCATGTTATTATTTTTATTTATTTTCACATTAATCTAAAAACACTAGACATGTTGTTGTATTACACAAGTTAATTTTACCAGAAAAGCACAAAGCTCTGAATGACTGAAAATACAGTAGTGTACACATTTACATTATAAATACATATCTATATTGTGTATTTGGATTGCTTATTGGTTTTTGTACAGTTTATAATGTAATAATTCTCAAATTAAATTCACTTAAAACCACATATTTATACCACATATTATGCATCTTGCAAGATGGATCTTTGCTATGAGAAGCCAAAGGCAGTTGTTCAGAAGGCATTTAACTCTGAGGAGAAAATTAAAGATTCGTACATGCATTCAATAGCCGGATTGGATATTTTTGGTAAGGAGAAGTTTGTGCGGTATCTCCATCAACATAATGAACAAAAATTCTCACTCTATGATCTTTATTTACATGTATGTGTAAATCACCAAATACTTGTTTTTGCTAGGCATTAGACTCAAACCTTTGGCTTTCTGTGCAACCAAGCTAAAGTATATTGTTTTAAACTAAAACCTAAATAGGCATTTATTGCGCTCTTTGTTGTAATCGTTATTTATTTAATACAACTCGTAATGAATTGTACTTATTTGTGCTCACATAACATAATATCATAGCAAATACAATGTGGTTCTGGTTAAAATGCCAATTTAAATGTTTGATTTTTAGCTCACCTGAGCTCAATGTGCTGATGGTGAGCTTTTCTGATGGCCTTTTGTCTGTCGTGCGTCGTGTGGTGTGGGGCGTCATCATTTGCCTTTTAACACTCTAGAGGCCACATTTATTATCTGATTTTTATGAAATTTGGTCAGAGCATTTGTGCAAATGAAATCTTGGATTAGTTCGAAGTGGTTCCAGTTGGTTGAATAACATGGCTAACAGGGGCGGGGCAGTTGTTTTCCAAATATGGCTATAGTAAAACCTTGTAAACGCTCTAGAGGCCACATTTATTGTCTGATATTCATGAATTTCTGTCAGAAGATTTGTACCAATGATATCTTGGACGAGTTCAAATTGGTTCCGGTTGGTTTGAAAAACATGGCCACCAGGGAGCGGGGAATTTATCCTTATATGGCTATAGTAAAACCTTGTTAGAACTCTAAAGTTTACATTTACTGTTCACCCTTCATGAAAGTTGGTCACAGCATTTGTTCCAATGACACATCTCAGGTGAGCGACTTTGGGCCTTTTAGACCCTCCTGTTGCTTAACTGTTACAAAGATAAGTAATAGCTAAGACAGTATGTGTCAAAGCCCAAGCCCCAAACTTTTTGCCTGGAAAATATTATATCTCTTTTTCTTTATTATGAAAATGCAGCTTTTTGACCAAAAACCAAATGACAACTCAACTTTCGAAATGGGAATTACTTGTAATCGTATGCAATTTACCTAATAAAACAGTACAATAAACAAGTAAAATTTACCTGAATAAGAACAGTGGAAAATACGTTCGAAACGACGCGGTAGAGTAATTCATCAGGTAGATATGTAATACAACACCGTTATAAATATTAACCTTTTACTTAAACTACCGAAAACTACTGAAAACTCTTGTTCTCAGTCGTGTATGAATTCAGTATTACTAATGCATTCTTCTTAATGCATTCGGCATTCGGCTTACTTCATGAGAGCTGATGCAATGTGCGTATTCATTTCGCTTAGTAGAACTTGCAATCAATATGCCATTTTCTAGCATTACTAAGTATTGAAATGATAATAGTTCAGCAACAAGAAGATAGCCACATGAACATTTTTTACAGAAATAATGCATTTGTCATTTACTCGCAAGAATACATGATTAATATACATCGAGTAAACATTAAAAAGAAGTATGCAAGCAATATTTCACTAACTGATAGAAACAAGCATAAAAACGCAAGGAAGACGCAGTTATTTTGTAACAAATAAAATAAAGCAAAATGCAATTGTCATTAAGCAGTATGCAATCGTCATTTAGCAATATGTAATTGTCATTTGGCAACATGGATGGACTGGCGGATATTCCCTTCCATATATTTCAGCCGGATTTAGATAAATATAAACTATCAACAGACTTTTATAAATATTGCATTTACCCCGGTAGCCGTTTTGTGAAAGTATTTATTAAATGTAGGTTTTGTTTCAGAGATTTACCTGAATATGCATGGTTAAAAAAAGCAATTGAAAAGGGTAAGTTATTATAATTCAGGCCTTGAAACAGCCTTGACGTTGTTTGACACAGGCGTGATCAACTCGATATTGTAAGTGCTCCAACTAATGAAGCAGGAAGTGTACATCCTGAAGAAGGACCCGTACCGTGTGGGTATCTGCCTGGCCCTGTGCGGCCCCTGCACCTGATTTGGACGGGTGCAGCCGTACCTAAACGAGGTTGAGCTGCAGAAGCACTACTGCATCCACGGGCCCTGTGGCTGCCAGGAGGAGGCCATTCGGTTTTTTGCCGAACACAGTTGCTGTGAGCTCAGTAAAAAAACTGGGTCCTTATTGGCAACGCTTAAGACAAAAAATACACTCATAAAGTTTCTCAAGTCACTGGCCTTTTGAGTTAAGGAGATCTCTAAATAAAAAATTGTCAAACAATTTTGCATTGCTAAAATGTATGATTCCTACAGCCGTTTTAAGCATAAAAAGCAGTAAATTTCCAAGAAAATTTAGTTCGGTGCAATCTTAGTTAATGAGTTTATGCTTGTGATTGTGTTTAAATTGTTATATTGTGTCAATTTTAGTTCTTTATGCAATTCAGACACAATTCAAACTAACAGACATACTCCTATTTTTTAACAGTGTGTCCTAGAAATAGCATATGGTGTGTAATATACATTAAATTTATGTAAAATACGTTAAGCCTGTTTTTTACATTTTATGCACTAGACAACACATATTTACCAATTGTATCTTTAATGATAATCTTTAAGTTATAACATAATACGAACACAATAATTGATCATAAAAATCGTTACTTACCTTAGTTGATGCGCATTTAATCCATCATTATTCCCAAAATCAAAATTTAAATCAGCCCGCACACTTAACTGTTGTTGTTGTACACAAGCGCATGCTTCTGCCGGATCTACACTTCATCAGTAATGCGCATGCGCGGTTTAAGAGTACCAATATTGGATTTTACCACAAAGGAAACTGATTTACAAGAAAGTGTATTAACGTATCTTACTTTAACGTCTCTTACCTATATTTTTAGTTTTTAATACCATCATAAGGCATGTGGTCAGAATAACACCACATGTGCTGTTTATTGTCATTATAAAACAGATGTCTCAGAAACATGGATCTGAGATATTATAGCTTTGCGCATTTCGTTTATTTAGCCGCTAGTATGTTAACGTATCTTACACAAACTGTATGCAACAATTAAAAATTCGGAATTCATCAATGTCTGCTGTTTTCATTCTCATATAAAGAGTCATATTACTACTAGGAATATCTAACATGACATCTGCCATAGTCATATACATCTAATATGACATCTGCCATAGTCATGTACACATAATTCCCACTATATGTACATGCTTTCATACCAAAAGTCTGTTAACAAAAACCTTTGACTTATCTTACCGCAGTTTCTTGGACAATCATAAAATACGTCATGTGAACTCATTATCGTAATTACAGTGCATAAGTACATATTTTTACCTGTTCCAGTTATGTTTTCTCCTGTTAACAAACATAAACCCCATCTAAATGACCAGTTAATTACATTTTAGGCTCCCTACTTTGTATCATCAACGTCTGGGACATTATAAATATTACATTTTAGAGGTATTTGTCACCAAAAATCAATTAAAAGTCTGATCTTTATTCGATAAGAAGTGTTGTGTTCGGGTAAATATCACCTTAGTCCGCCACAAACAGCTTCAAACAGCACATTTAAGTATATGTTGAAATATATAGACATGGGGCTATGGAAGGGAAATACCGCCAATATTATTTATCACCAGAAATGTTGCACGTGTTGAGTATTCAGCTAATATGTTCCATGTTGCAAATATAGATTATACATACATGTCAAATAATATCCGTTCAAATAAACACTGTTTGATATTTAATGTTTCAATTTTCAACAATGTTAATTTTAAAGGTGCAGACATCTCAAATGTTCATCTTTTGCATTGTCAAATTAAAACTGTTCTATGAATAAAAAATTAAAGTTCAAAATGTAAAATATACATTAACTTTTATTTTTAAATCGCATACAGAACACACATTCACAACTCTAACGCTTCTTTACAAAGATGAATGCTAAAGTATATAAATTTGCAACGGTAACTTTAACGAACTGTCGATTTCCACTGTTAGCATATAAACACGTCTAGATTAGTCATCGCGTATTTCTACATCTTGCAATGTTACAAGTTGACATTTGCACAGTTGTAAAGTCTGTAATCTATACGCTGTGGAAGCGACAAAATTATTTTTCGTCTTAGCCAGGAACCAATGCCTTGCTTACGGGCCGGGAACCGTTGTAAATGTAAACAATGATTCTTATATATATATATATATATATATATATATATATATATATATATATATATATATTTATATATATATATATATATATATATATATATATATATATATATATATATATATATATTTATTTATATTTATACAAGTAGCCGTTGGTGGTCATTTTTCGTCACGAGGCAACCTTTCCCAACATAATTGTTCATAGTTTACGTAACTCGACCGCCATTTAGGCACTTAATGGCTTAACATGTTGATGTAGGTGATTTTCCTGTGTCAAGAAATACCTACCTATATATATATATATACAAGGTAGGTATTTCTTGACACAGAAAAATCACCTACATCAACATTATGTATATATCAATCAATTTGTCATAAAACAACATTCAACATTCTGACAAAACAAATTCTGACATATATATATATATCTGCTAGATACCATTTAAGGGCGTTCCATTGCTACACTACATTTTTTTTAATAAATAAAAATATAAAAAAATAATATAAAAGCAACACAATCCGACACAAACAACTCTACGTAGAGTCTCGTAAGACGTGTTAAGCGTTTTATAAGTGGTTAAGAGTATGAAACTAAGAATTGAATGTACAGTGTGGAAATTTAGATTAAGTTTGTTAACATAACACAAGATTTATCTTGTTCAGTTAACGTTCTTTTTCAACTGCGAAATGAAGGCCATGTTAAAGGGCTCTATGCTCGATTATCTTCTCACGTACATTTATACTCTTAAAGTCATGGTTCTATAAGAAATAAAAAGCGATAAAGTAACCGCAGTTGTTATCTAGTGTGTATCATTGACAAATGACACTCTTCAAAAGTGGAGGGTTAAAACACCTTAATAAACGTGCGTCTCAATGCAGCCGTTCACTACATTACAGATGATTTTCATATGTGTCACTTTTAAAATGCAGCTGTAAGGTAAATTTATTATGTTTTATCATACGATACATTAACTCAAATATGGTAAAATCGGATATATAGACACCTTTCAATTTGTCGAGTAACGATAGACGACATTGCTACGAATGATCGCACAAGTATTGATGCATAGTAACGAAAAACGGTTAGGCCTCCTATGTTATTTTAAATGTTTACCTCTGAAGTAAACGTTTGATACCAATTGTTTTGAAAGACCTCATTGATTCGATTCACATTTTAAAATTAATAAACCGCATTGGCATTATTTAAGTACATGCAATTTACCGAAAAAAACTTGTGTCGAATACGTAACTCGTAAAAATATAAGCCGCATAGGGAAACGTGTTGTCAATACATTTACATAATGAACTTCGGAAGAATACGTAACTCGTAAAACTTTATGTGTACAGTATCACGGTTTTATCAATGATTATAACAAAAGTGGACAGCTCTAATACTTGGAGGACGAAAAATGTAAGCGGTTATCTTGTACGAATTTGAACTTTATCAGTCACTTCCTTGTTCTAGTGAACTTTGATCCTATCATAGATAATACAACGCACAGGTATTGGGACGGTTGCGAATTTATTTTGACATAGAAAAAATGTCGAGAGTTTAATCAAACAATTTCGGATTGTATAAGCGTCTGTCTTTACTATTACATGTAAAGGCTGTTAAATAAAGATCATACAGTCAGTGTTAGCGTATAAAGGTATGTTATACAATTGTTTAAGTTTTAATTTACAC
This sequence comes from Dreissena polymorpha, assembly GCF_020536995.1. Taxonomy (NCBI): domain Eukaryota; kingdom Metazoa; phylum Mollusca; class Bivalvia; order Myida; family Dreissenidae; genus Dreissena; species Dreissena polymorpha. The sequence continues at coordinate 73,958,950 of NC_068363.1, read as the reverse complement.
GAAAAACATATGTATGAAATGAAACAATTGTGCGATTAGTTGCATTTTAGTATATAAAACCGTGTATAACATGTGCCAGGGACCTTAAGGAGCAAAAGCTAAAGTTCTACCACTAGACCAGTGGGGATTTCGACATAAACACTCAATGATACTTATGCAAATTATCGATGAAAAAAACATAACAAACGCTTAATAGTTTTATTACTATCGATTGATGATAATCGATAAACGAACATATGCTTTTAACATTTTTATAACTCATTCATGAGTGTTATTTTGATTGTTTTAACATACTAGTTAAATTCTTTCTTTTTTAAAATATATTTAAAAAAATGAAAATTATTTTTCGCCATACAATGAAAAAGTCTCTGAAAAAAAGTCGTGCTAAAGCGCTCTTGGTTTAATTCTAACTCATTGATCAGATTCCCACATCGTTGATCGATAAACAAAGATTCATCGAATAATGTTTCTTAATTATCATCAGTAATTATAAAATTTGATATCAGTCGAGAAATCGACTTTGATAGAGCTTCAAGTGTAAACTGACTAGTTTTGTTTTCTATGTCTATGAGTACTGATCTCTTATTTCAATGCTTACACAACATCATAAATTGAAACCGGGTGAATACTCAAAACATTTTACAAAGGACTACTACGAGGAGTCTATCGCAAGTTTTCATTGTAAAACTATAATGTTCTACACAATAGAGAGAAAACGCCTTCCGCTGTTAAATGAACATAATCTTAGCTAAAAAAAACTCCGAACAAAATATCACATATAGATAACGTGCTTTAAATTAACAAAAGAAGTTTGCTGTATAATATGTGGCCCCTTCTACCAAATGCATTTTGTGTCACTTGTGCTCCTACTGTCATGGTATGCATGAACTGAGCTTAAATAAATGAACTTCCATCTTGTATCATAAATGTTCATTTAAAAAGACAGCGTTATAGCATGTACATGCGTGTAAAGCGATATAAACGATTTTACTTTTTTCAAGGAAGATAAAGCGTTGCTGTTATCGGCGTCTTATAAGCGGTTAAGCGCATGACAATAAGTCTCCTTTATGAAACCGGTAAACATAAAACATGATAGTATTTTTAAGGTAAATACTTTGCTTAGTTACCAGTCAGTTTGCTAAGTTTAATATTTCATCGTTCGCACAAAAAGTCAGCGGTATACATTGTACATGTATACACTTGCCATGTTTGTAGCAATGAAAACAAACTGCGTAACTCTGTTTCGAGAGTTTTTCCCTAGTATGTATCAGTTTATTTTGCTTTTCTCATTAGACATTTCATTGTTTCGCATCGAACAATCTTAACCTTGTTCTTCTAACAATGCTTGTCATGTAGACAATTGAAATGGTTGTTCAGTAGAGAGTTGTAAGCGCTAGCAAATCAATGTCTTTAAATCGTTTTAGATGTAAATCAGCTTTTACAGATGAACATTATGTGTTATTCATTAATAAATATAATAATTATAAATAATTATATTTTTTACTAGACTACAACATTATGGATAAGTGTCGAAATGACGAACATACTGTAAATGAATTTTCTTGAGTCTTATTAATTTGATCAAGGCAAAATGATCAACAACTATCATGGTAAAACTGCAGTGATTTTGCTTGGTCGCTGCTATGTAATGGAAGGAGACCATTACACGGCACTCCATTTCAACAATACGAAACGAACAATCCTGTTTAGCGTCTGTAAAGCGTGTTATACGTGGTAAAGAGTTGAAACAAAAATTGAATGTACATTTTGGACAATTTAGATGCAGTTAGTTTACATTAAACAAGGTTGATTGTGTTCATTTAACGTTCTTTTTTATTTGCGAAATGTATGTCATCTTCAAGACTCTATGCTCTGACTTATCTTCTCACGTACATTTATACTTTTAAAAACATGGTTCTATAAACATTAGAAGCGGAAGTACCTGCAGTTGTTCGCTATTGCCTAACCTTGAGCACATACCACTCACAATTTAATGTGTTTGAACATGTTGATAAACGTGCGTCTCAATGCATCCGTTCACTAAATATCCGATGATTTTTGTACTGATTAAGCAGTAAAAATAGCCCTTTTCATGGACCTCTCATAGTCCTTATCAAAGCCCTTTTAAATTATTGCTTGTATAAAAAAACAATAACTTCAAATCGATCTCATTCACACATGCAATCCAGATACCAATCCAATACTATACATCTAAATCGAATCCGTTCCAAATTTGAGGCGTCCGAATTAAGTTCATGGCATTGCCAGATTTAATTGTAATTAAGTACATGTTTAATGAGGTTAACATAACGAGCGTTCATTAAATACATACTCGGCGTAAACTATGCTTACTTGGTATTTTATAATAAATTATATAATAATTATATCACATATTTGTTTATAAAACGGTACTAGTTAAACCGTTAAATTGTGCGTTCTTTTAATTGTATATCTTAAAGCAGATAATACGTGTAAGTTTTAAAATGCAACTGTAAGGTATATTTATTGTTTTTTAGCATGCAATACATGAACTACAATATGGTGAAATGGATACATAGTCACCTCATTCAATTTATCGAGTAACGATTGACGTCATTTCAACGAATGATCACACATGTATTGATGGTTTGTAATCAAAAACTGTTAAGCATCTTATATTATTTTAAAATGTTGATCTTTCAAGTAACAGTTTAAAACCTATTGTTTTAAATACTTCATTGAGTTTAATCAATTTGAAATTTTAAATTAATAAGCTGCATAGGGATACGTGTTGATCATACATTTACAGAGACATAGACATGTTCAGTAGGTAATATAGGCCACCGGCACAAAATACAGCATTTACATGTACATACAGAATGATACATAATCATACATTTAAGAACATTAACGCATGTTTTTATACACTTAATTTATGTAAAGCAAGTAAAATACTAATGCTGGTATAGAAAAAGTCTCTCAAATGATAACTCTATACACATGATTAAAATGTAAGAAAGAGCATTACAACTATTTTCCTATTACCAGATGAAAAGCGATCGGATGACAACGATCGTATACACTTTAGATTTATAATATCGCTATTTTTAGATCATTTGTGGGTTTTTCCAACAATGTGAAAATCTGTTTTTGTCAACAACGGAAGAACAAAAACGTCTAAATATGCGATATTTGATAATTATTAATGGAAAAAGAGAACAAATAATAGGATAAATAGAATATTATGTGAGTTTGGGATACAGAACAAGTTTATCATGCTCGGCACCATGATTCCAAGCTTCGCATGTATAAACTTGATCTTGTTTATGTTGACACAGACAAAATGTCGAGAGTTTAATCAAACAAATGAGGATTGTAAAAGCGTCTGTCTTTGCTACTCAAGTCTGTAACATAAAGGCCAGACAGTCAGTGTGTTGGCGTATTAAGGTACGTAATACAATTGTATATTTTGTAATTTACACAAACCAAATTAAATGTATATAAATAAACAATTGTAAGATTAATGTTTATCTAAATACTTTTATAAAACCGACAGATCCATAATAATCGTTAAATGTATGTTATGATTATTCTTTATGAATAACTTACTTTTTTTAAAGAAGTTATTATAATCGATCTGTTCATTTCTTTATATTTTGCTGCTAAATGATATTCTCTTCTGATTTCGATTATCTCGAACATATGCACATATTAAGAATAATGCAAATTTATGTTTATTTGCAACAGAGTTAAAAAAATCTATCATAAAGTGTCATACTGAAATCGGCAAAAAATGAACATTGCTATAGTACCGCATTTTTAGCCCTCAGCTTAGTTTATAATATTTTAATATAACACTGAATAAGGCCGCGCTACGCCTCTAATTAAATCTTAATCAATACCAAAGCGATCTTTTATGTTTGGCTTTTCACCATGGCGACTATCCTAATTCATGACGTATGAATTGCGTAAATGAAAATACGACTATATATATACTCGTCGCCGCATGGCTCCCTGGGGGCTCGTATTGCGGCGACGGCCGGGTATAGGCTCGACGCTTCAGCGCCATCCATTTTCAGGGCTAGTTGATTCGGAAGGTGAGTTGTTACACACTCCTTAGCGGATTCCGACTTCCATGGCCACCGTCCTGCTGTCTGTATCAACCAACACCTTTTATGGTCTCTGATGAGCGTCAGCATCGAGCGCCTTAACCCGGCGTTCGGTTCATCCCACAGCGCCAGTTCTGCTAACCAAAAGTGGCCCACTTGGCACCAGGTATTCTATTATGCGACGACTCCATATCGAGCGAGCCGCGCTTCTTACCCATTGAAAGTATGAGAATAGGTTGAGGTCTAGAAGTCCCCAAGGCCTCTAATCATTCGCTTTATCGGATAAAACTACCGGATCGGCGCCAGCTATCCTGAGGGAAACTTCGGAGGGAACCAGCTACTAAATGGTTCGATTAGTCTTTCGCCACTATACCCAAGTTTGACGATCGATTTGCACGCCAGAATCGCTACGGACCTCCATCAGAGTTTCCCCTGACTTCGTCGGGCATAGTTCACCATCTTTCGTCTCCCAGCGTGTACACTCTTGCTCCGCCTCGTGGTCGATGCCAGCGAGACGGGCCGGCAGTGCGCCCTCGCCTTTCGGCTCGGAATCTTGCCTGGGCCAGCCGGAGGCGGCCTTTACTTTCATTGCGCCCTTGGGTTTCGTGAGACCCCGTGACTCGCGCACATGCTAGACTCCTTGGTCCGTGTTTCAAGACGGGTCTGGTGGGTTGCCGACCGATTCGTCACTGACCCTGAGCGACCCACGCGCGCGAATCCGTCACGAGCACGCGGTGTCGACTCGCTGCGAGCAGCCTGGCCAAAGTCGAACGCGCCCGGACGACCCTTGGCGTGTGGCCGCGGCGGCATCCTCGGTCCAGCGACGGGTCCACCTCAGAGGGCTGTAAGTTCTGCACGGATTGCTCCGCGCAGCTACCTCCCCTCCGGGCTCCTGACCGCCACCGAACCGGTCGTAGCTCTCCGCTAGCCGGGGAAAGTGCACCCTGCCTGCGAGACGCAGCGAGACGGCCAACTCCGAGACGAATCTCGGCCGCCACGCGCGCCCGCCTGCCGGGCTGAATTCCCTGCGCGGACTCTGCGGATCCACCGGTTTGACTCTATGCGGTTTCATGTACCCTTGAACTCTCTCTTCAAAGTTCTTTTCAACTTTCCCTCGCGGTACTTGTCCGCTATCGGACTCGTGCCAGTATTTAGCCTTAGATGGAGTTTACCACCCGCTTAGGGCTGCATTCCCAAACAACCCGACTCCGAGGCGGCTCGAAGGCGCCCCGACCGAGTCCCGCCATGGGCCTGACACCCGCTATGGGCAAGGCCACGATCAGGAGGACTCGAAGACCGGTCGGAGACGCCAATCGGCCCCGTATTCACCACATTTCCCGCGGCCCGTTTGAGCCGGGGATTCGGTGCTGGGCTCTTCCCGCTTCACTCGCCGTTACTGAGGGAATCCTCGTTAATTTATTTTCCTCCGCTTACTGATATGCTTAAGTTCAGCGGGTAATCTCGTCTGATCCGAGGTCGGTTATAGCGTTCGTTTTTGTGGCCGGGCAGCGTACGGTGAGAAGGTCGCCTTTCGGCTGCGCGAGACAAGATAGCTCGATCTATCCCTGTCGTCACGCCGCTTCGCACGCGAATGCACGCTAGCGCCGAGACCGCCACGCATATGGTCTCGAGACGGACGGACCGGCCCGTTTTTACGGGGCCAGTGCGACGCGTTAGAGCCCGGCGGCTTATGCGGAGATGGGACTACTCCGATAATAGCAGCACGGGAGTACGTTTAGCCGACCCTCGGACAGGCGAGGCCCCGGCAGATAGCCGGGACCGCAATGTGCGTTCAAGATGTCGATGTTCAATGTGTCCTGCAATTCACATTAATTCACGCAGCTGGCTGCGCTCTTTATCGACGCAAGAGCCGAGTGATCAACCGCATAGATTTTTTTTTCTCTTGCACTTTGACGGGTCGACTCGTTGCCGCCGTTGATAGGCAGCCAGAGGCCCGCGCTTCGACGCCGTGCAGGGCGAGCGAAGAATTGCGCTCAAGTTTGACTAGACACTTAGTAGTCAAGACCGTGTGGTGTGAAACAACGATCGGGGCGGCAGCGAGCTAGTCGCCACTCTTTGAACCTCGCAGGACACCGAGCAAGTGATCCCGCTTCGAGCTAAATCGGGGTTGCGAGCCCCCTAGGTACCCCACAGGCCGGACGCTAAGGCGAATTCCGCGTCCGTTCGCATTTCGCCCCGGCGTTCCAGCTCGTCGGACACGCCGCCGCCATCAACGTGGGCTTGTGTTACGAGCGGCAGCCAGTGCATCGCCCGCATGCTCGACTTTTCGGCTATTAGCTTCGTCGCAGCAGACCCCCGGAATAGATGGGTCCGCGCTCTCACTCTAAAAGCCCGTGGTTTTGTGCTGCGAGCAACTCTATTACTTCTTCAAGGGCCTGGGCCTGGTAAGTACGGCTGCCTCGCTAGCCACGGGCCTGTCCGTATAGCCTGTATGCCTACTAATGGGGTGTCCCGCTTGCCTCTGGACTGGGGACTGGGTGAGTAGGCTCGTATATAGTTATTCCAAAATTATTTTTCCCCATATATATAGGAATGACTTCCTCTCCATCGGTCCCATTCTAAACGGGTTTTCGCCGATTAGCGGTTCTATCGTCCGTATTTTTTTAGGGGACGCGTCGAGTTGTCGACTTCTTCCGAGGTTTTCCCCGTATTTTTGTACGGCCAAGCCGCCGCCGTGTCTCGGCGACCACTACGGCGGGACACTGCGTTCTAGTCGGCATCGATGCCTACCACCACCTGCCCCGGCCCGTACGGGTCGCCGAGACGCGGCCACTTCGCAAGAAAGGCCGGGAAAACCGCGAGAGAAATCGACACATCGAGACCCGTCCGTCGATCGAGGGTACTGGCAGTCGAGACACTAGTAGAGACCGCTTGTCCCCTACTACTAGTCTAGTCTCGGGGACCACCACCCGTTCGTTCCCGCGGTCTAAAACCGAGAGAAAGCGGCTTCCCGACGTTCGGGTGATGCCCTGGGCGAGTAGGCACCGATGCCTACCACCACCTGCCCCGGCCCGTACTGGTCGCCGAGACGCGGCCACTTCGCAAGAAAGGCCGGGAAAACGACGAGAGAAATCGACACCTCGAGACCCGTCCGTCGATCGAGGGTACTGGCAGTCGAGACACTAGTCGAGACCGCTTGTCCCCTACTACCAGTCTAGTCTCGGGGACCACCACCCCTTCCCGCGGTCTAAAACCGAGAGAAAGCGGCCGGCCGACGATCGGGTGATGCCCTGCGCAAGTAGGCAAGTCGATAGAACCGCTGTGGAAAAAAATCCATGAAAATGACTAAGTCCAAAAAAAAATAATTCCCCATATATATAGGAATGCTTTCCTCTCCAGCGGCTCCATTCTAAATAAATCTTTGATCGGCTCCAGCGCCGAGGCCTTAAGTCGAGGCCGACCCCGAACCACCTCAAAAGGTGCGTATTGTCGAGACGAACAAACCAATACCCGGGATCAACCCTGACCGACCGTCCGTTCGGGTACCTGTCCGAGTGGTAGGAGATTTCGGGACATGGCGAGACCTCTCCCGTTCTATTTCCCCGGCCTTTTTCGTTGTTCGGCTCTATCTCGGAGGTTTTCAGGGCGATACGTCTCCAAACCACCTCAAAAGGTGTGTATTGTTGTGACGAACAAACCAATACCGGGGTCAATCCTGTCCGACCGTTCGTTCGGACACCTGTCCGAGTGGTATGTGATTTCGGGACATGGCGAGACCTCTCCCGTACTATTTTCCCGGCCTTTTTCGTTTTTCGGCTCTATCTCCGAGGTTTTCAAGGCGATACGTCTCCAAGTGATTTCGGGACAGAGCGAGACCTCTCCCGCAGTATTTTCTCGGCCTTTTTCGTTGTTCGGCTCTATCGCCGAGGTCGTCAGGCCGATACGTGTCCAAACCACCTCAAAAGGTGCGTATTGTCGAGACAAAGTTACAAAAGCGCTTGGTCAACCTCGTCCGACCGTCCGTTCGAGTACCTGTCCGAGTGGTAAGTGATTTCGGGACATGGCGAGACCTCCTCGTACTATTTTCCCGGCCTTTTTCGTTTTTCGGCTCTATCTCCGAGGTTTTCTTGGCGATACGTCTCCGAACCACCTCAAAAGGTGGGTATTGTCGAGACGAAGTAACAAAAGCGCTTGCTCAACCTCGTCCGACCGACCGTTCGGGTACCTGTCCGAGTGGTAAGTGATTTCGGGACAGAGCGAGACCTCTCCCGCAGTATTTTCCCGGCCTTTTTCGTTTTTCGGCTCTAGCGCCGAGGTTTTCAGGCCGATACGTGTCCAAACCACCTCAAAAGGTACGCATTGTCGAGACGAAGTTACAAAAGCGCATGGTCAACCTCGTCCGACCGACCGTTCGGGTACCTGTCCGAGTGGTAAGTGATTTCGGGACAGGGCGAGACCTCTCCGGCAGTATTTTCCCGGCCTTTTTCGTTTTTCGGCTCTATCTCCGAGGTTTTCAGGGCTGCGTATTTTGCTGCCACACCGCAATCTCATTACCCGTCTGTCTAGGGAGGGATAAGATCTTTGGCCTGCTACAATCCCTTGTCTAGAGCATCCTCCATCCGAGCCATAAGTTCCATAACCGTGGTACAGACGAATAACTGTACCTTTTTTGTGTTTCAGGTTTCGGCTCTATATAGAGGTGCCACTCCCGACAAGAGCGTTCATTTGAATCTGTTCCCGCCGGGTCCATACTCTGGTCCAGTAGGGACAGATTTGCTGATCACGGCGCACAGCAATCGGAAGAAACAGGGCATCCTCTTTAGTAAGTGATCAGGTGTGCCAACAAGCGCCCCATAGCAACCATTCGTTGGGGTCTACTGTCACCGTCATAGATCTGGGCACCATCGTCTATCTTTGGACGTTCTGAGAAGTAAGGATGAGCAATAGGTTCATTATATATGCACACTATCTGAAGCATTTTTCAAACATTGCGTTCATTTCGTAAATTATAATATTATATTGAGGTTTGATACCGATTTTGTCATAAATGTGGCTTCTAGTGTTTAAATATATTTGTTTCTAAAGATTTGACCTGCTGACCCAGCTGTTTCACTAAAATGACCCAGATTCAAACTTGGCTAATATATTGTAAAGATAAACAGTCTTAGCAAGTTTTAGATTGAGTTACATATTGCTGCTAAAGCAAATTTGTCTAAGCGTTGACCTGGTGACCAACTATTTGGCGCATGTAATCCAGATTCTAACTGATGCTTTGGCTAATCAAACTAAACATTCTATACAAATAATCATTAGGAATGACTGATACATGTGTTTTTTTTAATAATATTTAACCTAGAAACTCAGGCTTAAAATTGTCAAATTAACATTCTGATTAATCTTCATTAAGATTTAGTCATACATGAGGCATTTAGAGTGGTTACAAACATTAAACATGATTCCGTAATATACTTTGTTTGTCTAAGATACGAAATGGTGACCATGGTTTAAGACGAACGTAAACGAGATTCTAAATAATCCTTATCATTACACAATAAATCATTCTGATACAGTGTCATTATAACTGAGTAATATATAATGCTTCTCGAGTAGTAAGGTTTTTAAAATTTGACTGGTGACCTCGTTGTTGGACGCATGTTACCAAGATTCGAACTAGGTTTATATTTTCAAGATTCTGAAAAAGTGTTTTCAAGATAAGATGACAAATATGGTATCTAAAATGGTAGTGAGTGAACTATTGATACCGCACGACACACGACGCAAGACGATGGACGCCGGGCACAGATTGAGTACAAAAACCTTCCATTATCAATTCGTCTTGAAATGAGCCAAAATACGCGAAGAAACAAGTATTTGAATAGCAAAAGAATATTCGAATATTTAAAAGTAGTCGAATATCCAATCATTCGTTTATTTGTTGCCATCGTTTTAATAAATGCAAGTTCGTCGCTTATTCAGTCAGTTGTAGCTTGTTACACTGATAATAAATTAACATGTTAAGAAAATAATACACTCCCTAAACCATTAGATCAATAAACCTCTCAAGGCGGAATAGAAAATGTTTATGAATATTTGTAATGTTCTATTTCCCTTTTATTTCAGATTATATCCAAAATGCTCACGAAATGAAAAACAAAATAACAACTACCATATAGGTCATATTAAGTCAAACAAACTGCGAATGGAGACTGAAGATTTTAAACTATTGTCTATAGACCTAGCGCAGATAATGGACGATATTGGAGTGAATGAAGAAATGGTTTCTTTGAGACGTCATTTCAGTCTTCTAACGGAAAGATATATATCTGTATGTTTTAATTCCAAATTTCCTTTCAAGGTTTTCATTTTTGGTAGTCAAAGCGAGGGCTCTACGACGTTTGGTATGATGTCAGACACCGACACACTTACCTATTCTGAAAATGACGTGGCATGTGTACACTTGTCGGACTGTCAGGATTCAAAAAAAAATTACTTAGTGATAAAAGGACCAATGTCTTTACCACAATGCTGCTGCCTACAGCTCGTTGTACGATTGCAAAACAACAAATATCTTCCTATGAGTAGGGACTTAATATATAACACAGAAAGCATTGAAAAGAATAGATTTATATTCGATGAACAAGGTCGATTGTTGTTTAATTCCAAGTTTTATTTCAACATGTTTGTTATATCTTGGGACAACTTGAATTTGACGAGAGTTCAACAACATGGACCTGCATTCACGTACTTTAACAGCGATAACGTCTGCGCAGTACGATGTCTTACTTTGCCGGATAATTGTAAGGTTTTGTTTACGAGACCAAGGCCGGGCCACTGGCCCAAAAAAGGAACGCTTTTAAAGGCAGAACAATGTGAAGTTTATATGGTGCATTCCGGAGTTCAAAAGCATACATTTAGTTACGATGATGGACATCGATGTAGCTTCATTAAAATACAATTCCAAAATACGTACGTTGATTCGCATTTTCGAGTGTCCACTAACATGATTGAGCGTTTACTCATGTTCGACCTTAACATCGTACAGATGAAGGCGTACGTTTTAACAAAAATGATTCGAAAAGAGTTTCTGCAACCACTGATCAATGAACGCTTGAGTACTTTTCACATGAAAACGGCTCTTTTGTTTACAATTGAGCAATTTCCAGAAGACATATGGAGAGATAACAATCTCGTGCAGTGTGTAATCTACTGCCTCAACACACTCAGGCGTTTCTTAAAAAGAGGCTACTGTCCACATTACACCATCGCCTCTGTCAATTTGTTTGAAGGAAAACTTACGGCGAAAGACGTCCAGGTTGTTAAAGAAAATGTTACAGAGATGATTAATTCTAAGCTACGTTGTCTTCGAATGTTAACTATGGATGACGTAGGTTGGAGAATATCTGCGAGTTCCACAGGTTTAAGAAATGACAATATACTGTCTGGCTCAGAAATTCGTTTTGAAATAATCAAACCGATGATACACAAATTACGTCTTGATTATGACGAGCCAATCTTGCGCACTCACAACGATTTAAAAATGGAGGCTTTGGCAATTAAGTCAGCGATGGCAACTGACCATGAATTCAAGAATGAGTTTGAATTTATGTTTCACAATATGTGCATCAATTTAGCATCACAGGAAGCATCTGATTGTATAGCAAATGGAAGGGAGGTGACTAGTGACATTATCGACATGTACGAAACATCTCTTAGATCAAACAACATCTCGAATCATTTAAGATATGCGTCAATGCTAGTATCCGCACGTAAGTTTGAACGTTCTTGTGAATTACTGGAAACAATCGAAAATATGATTACACCAGGTATGATTCAACTTACAGAATTATCCAAACAAAGCATCTATGTCAGACCTAAATCACATCAAGGATCAAACACATGTACATCGACAGATATATTAATGGAATATGCAGCACATTTTATCGTTCCTCTCGTGTTTGTTAGAAATGAAATAAATTGTGTTCCAGGACATCTGATATACGAACATTTTAGGGCCTTCACAGACGATGAAATCAAATGTGATGATTTAAAAGTAGGTAATCGTTATATAAATCATGTGTTTAAATCAGATGTCAAACCATTCCTCTTCTATTTGCAATATATTTCGTCAAAAAATAAAGACAAAAAGCGCCTTGCATTGACAAAGCTTTTTGAATACTGCATGGGCGAATTACAAAATAGAACGAGCGACTATTTAGATACAGCACTAAACATGTTAGGTTATGTTGTTGAATTAGAAAACTGTTTACCAGTTGCATGGACAGTATACAGATTATCAGTTGCAATACAGTCACCCGAAAATGCAGCTTACTGGCATCTGTTTCGATTATTTGGACAGGTTGTGTACAGTACATTGTGTTAATCAATTTAATTATTGATCGCAATAATTGCAATCACGTTTTGTTCAAAAGGTACTTTACATATATTGCTTCGCTTAGTTAAGAAATAAATATAATATTGTACTATTAAAAACATTTCAGGGTTAGACAAAACCGTATGAGAAAGACAACTACGGAAGATCGCATTACGTTCTAGTATTTGTTTCTGCGTTAAACTCGTTTGTACTTTTGTATACTGAAACGTAAGTTTTTCTACACTTGAATACTTTAGTTAGGTGAATCGCATTCTGCATTACATTTAACGCATATTGTTGCACTGATAACTTTCGTGTACTTAATTTTTCTTTTTTTCTCTTTCATATTCAGCCCAGTTAAGACAGACTATAACGTTTAAAATGTGTGTAGTAACATTGTTAATAAACGTTAAGTAGTTTTTCATTTTAGTTATTTGCTCGAGGAAAATAGTTGTTATTTTTGATGCAGTTAAATTAAGGTGATAGTTTTAAACAACTTGATAGCATGTAGAATTCTTTGCTAACTACATGATTGAACATATAGTTTATTAGTATAAATGTATCGTTATTTATTGTTATTCATGTATGCCTTTTGATATGTTTTAATGTGAATGTATGTGTGTTATTATTGATATCCGTTTTTTTACAATTCAAAAATAATACAATATGTGAATATTGAGTGATTACTTCTTACGTTATAGAACTTGTCGTGAAATGACTGTTGGATTTGTACAGGACATTTTTTTTTATGTTGTGAAAAAGAATTATAAACATTGATGGCTTTTTTTTGTTTTAATATATAACGAGTGTAGTGTTTTTGTTTCGGTGTTATAACTTTTCATATCATGAAAATATGAAAGAAAGTAAACACAAAATTAAAGCATCCAGCTTCATATAGATACAGTGTATGCGATGTCACTGCTTTTGTCTAATCTCTTTACTATTCACTGATTACAAACCATATCTGCAAACACAAAGGTATAGTCCGCGGAAGAATGATACAATGTCTAAACAATCATAAGTGTATTACATTTTGTTAAAGCCATGTTATAATTAGCGATATCATTATATTATTTTTCATCTATTCGATACATTGTGCAGACAAATGTTTCTATAGTATGTGTCGGCTTGGGATGACATGTGTTAGTTTCCCTTCCTAAAACATATATGGTCATACAAATTGAGATGATCATTTTTGTTTACTGAAACAAAATCGGGCAAATACTAATTTCGAAGTGAAGTAGATGATGCACATTATGAGTGCATTTATAGAATATATTGTTTATCGGTAGGCGAAATTTGCAGTGGACTAACTTTGTGCTTTATGGTGAAGATAATTAATATAGTAGTGTATTCGAACAGTTATCAGTGCTGAAATGGCGGAAAGTAATGCGGAACCAACAATACGGAACTTAATGAAACTCATAAAACATGTTAGTGATCGTATTGAGTCTGTAAAAAAGAAAATTGGCGGCATAGATTCCATCGAGAAGAAAATGTGTAACTTGGAAAAAGATATAAATAAACTATGTGTTGCTCTAGAAGATAGAGTCGGGAAAGTTGATGAGCGCGTAACGCGTCTCGAGGACAAGGTGGACGCGGCGGACTTTCACTCTGCGCAGTTGTCGGAGCGGGTACAGGAGCTGGAGAAGGAGAGGGATACCCTGCGTAACAACTTGACATACCTCCAATCGCAATTTATGCGTAACAATTTAATATTCACAGGAATAGCAGAGGTCAATTCTACAGGAAGAGAGCCACCGGAAACGACGGAGCGGAAGCTTCGCCAGCATCTTCATGACGCCTGTAAGATAGTTCGTGATGTTGCAGATTCCATACGATTCGAAAGGGTGCACTGTTCACCGGATTCACCAATTTCTGGCAGGATTACAAACATTGTAGCGAAATTTACCTATTTTAAGGACAGATAGAGCGTTAGGAAGTGCTGGAAGGAATAGATGGGACTGTGCACCGTGTATTCGAACAATTTCCATAGGACGTCATCGAAAAACGGCGTAAATTATGTCTAAGATGACAGAGGCAATCCGACAGGGTAAGCGAGCGTACCTGATATTCGATACCCTTAAAATTGACTGAAACGCGGTGCGGGCGTAGGGGCACGAAGGCAGTGAGATATCCATACTATCATGGAATGTACATGGACTGACTGAATGTAAAAAATCTAGTGCTGAGTTTGTTAATATGTTATGTTCTTCCGATATATGTTTCTTGTTTGAATCATGGACCAAAGCTTCAAGTAACATTAAAATCAATGGCAACCAATCTTTTAACTTTTTTAGAAAATTTCAACACAGGAATGCACGGCGATGCAGCGGTGGAATTGTTATTTATTTTAAAGACCAGCTAAAAGATAACATACATGAGGTCTTAAATGCATAAAACACTTGAAACGTAATAAAGCGTCTGGTGGTGACTGTATTTTAAACGAATTCTTTATTGAGTGTATTGATATCTTATCCAGTCATGTGTGTGATGTTTTTAATAGTATTTCAATCTTGGACTATTTTCCTGAACAAAATACAGAGGGTAATATTATACCATTGCATAAAAAAGGCCCCGAGGACTATGTGAATAATTATAGAGGAATAACCCTTGTTAGCTGTTTTTCTAAGCTATTTACAACTATTTTAAACAAGCGCATTGAATCATTTTGCGAAAATAATGCTTAAATCTCGGATGCACAATTCGGATTTAGAAAAGGATGTTCAACCGTTGATGCCATATATATTCTTATGTCAGTTGTACAACATTTTTCAAATGAAAATAAGCGTCTGTATGTTGTTTACGTTGATATGCTTAAATGTTTTGATAGCATATATCGCAATGCATTATGGCTTAAAATGTACAAATCCGGTATACAAGGCAAAATATTACGAATAATTAAAAATATGTATGAAAATGGAAAGTCATATGTAAAAGCATGTTCGACATACTCTGAATACTTAAGCTACGACGTTGGTTTACGACAAGGGAAAGTAATGCCTCTTATTCTATTTTCATTGTTTGTTAAGGACTTAGAACATTTTTACAAGATAGTGTTCATTCTGATTGAAATATAGAAGAATAATTTTAATGTAAATGTTTTTTGCAGACGGTATGGCGATTTTGGGTAAACCACCAGAAGAAATACGATCTCATTTAGACAACCTTTACCTTTATTGTAACTCATGGGGACTTAATGTTAATACTAGCAATACAAAAATAATGGTTTTCCGGAAAAGGGGTAGAATTCGCCGAGATGAGATATGGACATATATAATGGGGAAACTATAGAAGTCGTCGATAATTTTAAATATGAATACTTGCTTTATAAATGTAAACAGTATGATCTTAAACCTAAATATTGTGTCAATTGTTTGATGCCTTTGTTGGCTCTATTTTAAATTATGCATCAGAGATATGGAGTTTTAATAAATTCAAAGATATTGAACGCATTCACTAAAAAAATTGTAAAAGGTTGTTAAATGTTAAAAGCAATACATGTAATGCAACGGTGTATGGTGAATTAGGTAGACACACACAGTATGTAAATAGACATGTTCGTATTGTAAAATATTGGCTTAAAGTTGTAATATTGAAAATATTATCATAAAAACTGTGTATAACCAGGAAATAAATGATTGTGATAAAGGGTATAAAAATTGGGTATCGAATTTAAACACGTTGTTAAATGATTATGGATTTTCCTATATATTCGAAAATGCAAAATGATTTATAGAAAGTCGTTTTTATGGGACTTTGGATGTAGAATTGTAGATGCTTTTAAACAAGAATGGTTTGGCAATATGAACGATAGTTCTGTTTTAGATATGTATAGAATATTCAAAACAACCCTTGAATACGAAACGTACTTAGATTTACTGCCAAAAAGTTTGCGTACATACTTTGTTAAACTAAGGGATTCTGCCCACCCTTTGAAAATTCAAACTGAAAGATACTCACGTAATAATATTCCCCGTGATGAACGATATTGTCAATGTTGTGATCAAAGGGACATAAAAGATGAATTCCACTTTATATGTAAATGTCCATGTTTCCGCCAATTAAGGCAAAAATATATAAAAATTGTTTACTATGTGAATCCATCAGTTTTTAAGTTTCATACTTTATTGAACTCAACTGGTAAAATTGAAATTATAAATTTGTGTAAGTATATGAAGGAAGCTCTAACCGTAAGATATTCTATCACAAATAAGATTGTCAATGAAAACTAAAGTAGTAACTTACTGCTTGTAAAACGATATATATTTTACTACGGTATTATAAAGTCGTTCTTCTTTGTTAAATATACTTTGTCTCAAATTGCTTTATGACATTTTGTATTTTGTTATAACCCATACGTTTGTAATATATAAACACGTAACAATATTGTGTATTATATTTTGTGTACTTAGACGATGTACATTTGTATCAATCTTAATAAATTGTCTGTTCTGTTCTGTTCTGTTTAATCCGGGATGGAATGCGTGCATATATAGAACACATTGTTTAATCCGGGATGGAATGCGTGCATATATAGAACACATTGTTTATTCCGAGATGAATGCGTGCAAATATAGAACAAATGGTTTTATCCGGGATGGAATGCATGCATATATAGAACAAATGTTTAACGCGGAATGGAATACATGCATATATAGAATACGCGGTTAAAACTGGGTTGGAGGAATTTTGAGTGTGAGGCTAATAAAAGGAAAATAAGATTATGTTGTTTTATTTCCAGGAGATCCATGTATTATCTTTATCCGTTTTCTAATGTTCACTCATAAAAGATGTTTAACATGAAGTTTCTAATCTTAATCCAATAGCATGTATAACTAATGCACAGAAAGTAGTCCTATCCTATGTCTAGAAAATATGTTCTAGTCATTGTAACGACACTTAAAAGCTAAACATATGTTAGTTTAGTTATTCGTCTTTCTTATTTTTTTAAACTGCAGTATCGACTTTTAGAAAATGCAATTGCGACACAGTTAACGTTATTAAGTTACACACTATATGCGAGTGTATTTGAATCAATCAATCAATCAATCAATCAATCAATCAACTTGAATGCATTTGCGTATGAACATGTCTAGTGTTGCCTTGGTGTGTGGATTGATTACCGAGTAGATTTGAAATACAGTTTTTCGGATGATATGAGCCGAATCGAGTTAATTAGAAAACCCTGATTGTGTTTATGTTAGCATTTAATAGTTGATATGGTGGAGAACATAGTTCACAAATGAAATAGTTTAGTAACTATCATAGATTGTTAAATATGTTAATATGATATATATATATAGATATATATATAGAGAATATAATAAATTATATATATATATATAGATATATATATTATATATATATATATAGGTAGTCAGAATTTGTTTGACAGAATGATAAAAATGTTGTTTATGACAAATGAAATATATCTATATATTATATATATACTATTATATATATATATATATATATATATAATATCTTGGGAGGTGTGCCTGCAAAGAACAATTGCTAGTGCTTTTCTGTTTTTACAACTATTGCCATTTGTTGACGTTTGTATTTAAATTGTGTCACCCTTCGTACAATGAAGTTGTAGGATGGGGGGTGGGGGTATTACCTGTTTCAGATTGTCCGACTGTCGTCGTAGTCCGTCGTCATCGTCGGGTTTTCATGTCAAGAGCATATCTAGAAAACTAAAACAGATGACAACTGAAACATTACTAGCTAGGGAGATATCATGAACTAAATTCACCTTTTGTATAATAAGCCCCTTCTTAATTGTTGTACTTAAATTTTACAAAGTGCTTTCAATTAATTAAAGATGTGTCAACTTGAAATATTATTTTTTGGTTATTAACAACCAGAGTTCATTTCTGTTTTCATCGCGATTTATTTCTGTTGAATATTTTCTAACACAAAGCTTGCTAATATTCATGAAATACAATTTTACAGCGCAGCGGCCAATATGGCCGCCACGTCAAGAAGACGTCAAAAATCTCAATGTTCTTTTTTAAATCTAACCGCAGACTCCCCACTTCTCACCAAAACCTACATTTGTGTATAGGTTAATTTTAGGGATGGCAACGAATACCGATTTCGGTATCGAATATTCGGTCACCCTCCGAACGAATATTCGGATATTCGGTCAACATCTGTTGGAAAAAAGTCAAATTTGTTTACCGTACCATTACTCCATGTATTCTACTTTCGTTTTACCGAAAATTCACCGGAAGTGACTAAATATTGACACAGCGTTGCCGTCGCTAATTCGAAGCTGATTTTGTTGATTACTTTTTAAGTTTTTATTGTTAAAATTGAATGACAAAAATGTTTTAAACTATTAATATCGTACATCAACAATAGAACGAGAAACATTATATTACATGACGACAAAATAATTACATGACAAAACAGTTATATCTACATATAATTAAAGCTGAACTTAAACGAATTAGGTACATAACCACAACACACTTTGAACCTGTAAACAGACTAAACAGTCAGTCTTTAAAGTTGCCACTTTAAAAGACACTTGGATCGGCGACTTCTTATCGGATGATGTCGTGAAATACTTCCAAGCAGCGGAAGGCGTATGTGGCATTTTGCTTGGACAGATATTTACTTTATGCGTGTGTAACAATTATAATATTTTCAATTAAATGAGGGTGCAATACCAAAAACATTTCTTAAGTATAATACCTGATTGAATATTGAGTAATTAATTAATGTTTGAACCATACGATACGCAAATACTCATTAGAGGTTGAGTAAATTATTTTCTAAAGCTTTTTGATTGGACAACGTGATTAAACCATACGATCTGTTTTGTTTTTCACACCAAGTCGGCTCTTTCTTTACTCATTAATCTTTGATCATTTTAAATGTATTCGAGTTATTAGATCAAGACGGGTCGTGTTTTAATTGCCATACGGTCTTATTTGTTTTTTACACAAAGTTGGCTTTTCCTTTACTCATTTAATCTTGATAATTTTAAATGTAATTCGAGTCATTGGATCAAGTGCAGGTCGGTGTGGTTTGATTGCAGACGCGATTTGACCTATCATAATTTTGACACAAAGTGCTGGCTTGTAGCGGGATTTATCACCGGTAGACTGTCATCACCATAGCGACGCATTATCGCGCAACCGGAATAATCATTATGACACGGGAACAACTTTTTTGACAATGTTTGAAGCAATTTTCA